>NW_008594411.1:0-39977 GCF_000691845.1 Merops nubicus | reverse complement strand
AAAGAGATTTAACTTTAGAGAAGAAAAGACAATCATTTTAAAGAGAAGCATAGGCAGGCAAAAGCAAAATAATAAAAGGACGAGTTCAGTGGAAATAACAACATGGTTTCAGGTGAAAATGTAAGGCCATGTCAGGGAATGAGCCATGAATGCCATATGCTTGTGTGCTGTGATCTGAACTGCAGAAAAAGACATTCAGTCCTAAGCCTTCTTTCTGCATTGCATAATTTTTCCCAGGAGCTACCCAAACGAAATATCTCAGTTAACCTCGTTTAGCTCACAGGCCTGATGAAGTACCCACAGCAGGCAGGGCAACAATTTAGCTTTACCTTTTTACCTTTGGTTACAGTAACAGAGAGTCTCTTTCTGATGGCATTTGTTAATGCTGCTGAGGAAACAAAAACGAAATCTCTTCCAAAACAATAAAGTGCATACTTCCTTTGTATGCATTAAATGCACCAACCTACTTTCTGGTCTCTAGATAATGTAACCTATATATCGTTGTGTGATCCTGGCTGTAAATAGATCCTGAGCATTGTGAAAGTGCTGCTGTTAGCACAACAGGCCATTACTTATTCTGAAGTGTTAGGGCACACAAAGCATTCAGTTTGTATTAGCAGTCTGAGAGCGACAGGAACGTTTGTGATGAAACTCAAGATACAGATTGTGTTCAGCTGTGAATTATTTCCTATCAAAAAGCTATAGATCATATAACTTAGATTTATCTTATATGAAAGACAGATAGATTGAGAAAAGAAGCTACGATATATAAAACATCTATAATAAAAGTCTGTGTGGCTTTATCAGTGTCTCTTAGGCTAAGGATTCATTTCTGTTACCAAAAAACATCCTTGCATTTTCCATAACTTTAGGCAACCTAGTGTTAAAATTTATATTGTCTGGCAGAATCTGATATTCCTTTCTGGTTTTGAAAGTTCTTTTGTACAAATTTACCTATATTGGACATTTAGCTGACATATTGGATACCAGACATTCAAATTCTTCCATTTTTTACAGGCCTTAAGTATTCACTGACTGTCTTTCTCCATGCTACAACATTATTGTTTAAGAAGGTCGTTGAGAAAAATATCACTTGGGAATACTTTGATCCACTGTCAGTAAAGGTACTTCTGGTGAACTGCTCCACTGGACTTCGTAAAGTCCAGTTGTTTAAGCAAACTCTGACTGACATCATTTCACCTCAACTAAATGGAAGTCTTGAGAAAAAATAGTAAAAATCTGAATTTCTGTTATCTTGAAGGTAACAATTCAGAAGTCAAAAGATTATACACTTTGAAGGAAAATTCTCTCATGTCTGACAGAAAGGTATTTCCATGTTACTGTCTAAGTGAATAAGAGTGATTTATTCTTACTTTTCCCACTTGACACAGGTGAAGATGACCTCAATGCTGAAGAAGATGATGAAGTTTTGACTCTTTTGTATGATCCATGTCTGAACTGTTACTTTGATCCAAATTCTGGGAAATACTATGAATTGGCATAGTCAGATCATGAGGAGACATCATTTTGTATTTAGAGTAGTTTTATCTTTTAACTGTTTGCAAAGTGTGGCTGAGCTGGATAATTTCTCATGTAACTTAAAACATAAATAAACCAATAGTTTTGCAAACAAGTTTATATATTTTGTAAATAGTACTTATTTTTATAGTTCTGTATTAAGTTGTAACGCAGTGGAAAATCACATAACATAAAAGTTCCTGGTGACTAAGGCATTTATTTGTTAGTCTAATTTATTTCCATTATTCAGAGTTTCTATATGGAAACAAATAAAGTTGAATCAGGAAGGTTTGTGGTGTTTACCTGTGAACTATAGTTTTACTTGAATAAAAAAAAAAATCGTTCCTTGTTTATTGTGTACTTTTAATTGGTTCTGAGCTATCTTATTCTTTGTACTCTAAGATATACAGTGGGTTCTTCAAAGGTCTCCACTTCACAAGCTCACTCTCCCTCCAGTAATCAGGGAGGGCTGTAGTTTTCTCACCTTCAAGGAATTCTCTGCTGATAGATGTTACAGTAATGGGGCGATGTGAAAGCTGTCGGGTGGTACAGTGTGCACAGTGTGGTGCACTTCGAGGGCTGTGCATGGACAGGTCATAAATTTCGACCACCACAGGATGAATATGGCAGGTTCTGAGAGCACCAGCTGCTGTCTACTTTACTGATGTAATTTAACATAGGATTGTAGAGTAGTAAAAGTGATTGCTTCAACACTCAAAAACTGGAGCCTTCTTTCAAGTCAGGTGTGCATAAAATTCATCTGCAAAGCTGTGCTCAGGGTGCAGGTCTTACGTGTTTGTCTTAGTTTTTCCATTACACCTTGCAATAACAGAATGTAATTTATTTAATTAATTACTTAACTGACCTATGTTGAGTTTCAATAAAGTTTTCAGTAAAGGTCCTTAACAATTGCCTGCATCACTGTGCAGGTTTTTTTCTAAGGTACATAAAATATCCCTATGTGTAAATAAGATAAATTAATAATGAAAAATCATCTGCCTGATATTGGAGAAAAGCAACCATGAAGCAAGAAATCCAAGGAGTTTTGTGGTGGAGTTGAGTGAGTGAAACAGCATTGGAGTCCACCAGTGCAGCAGGTAACAGTTTTCTGGAAACAGTTGAAGGGAATGACAAAATCACAGGGCAAAAGTGATCTATAGGCATTTCTGGTGATTCTTATTCTAAGTTTATACTTGATTATACCCAGTGCTCTTCCACTGTAATTATTTGCAAGATGATTACTCAGTGAATTTTTAAGAATAATGTATTTGAATGTCATAAAGTGAGCTTAGTAAGCTCACTGGCAAGTGATTTAAATTATATGTCTGCAAATTTGTATGTAATTATGGATCCTAGTTAATGAATATCTCAGAATCAATTGAAGATGCAGTTGTTAATAGCGACTTGGCATAAGATCTGGCTGTGTATTTAGCTTCTGTGGCAGGTACAAACATATCATCACAAATTGATTCAAGAGTACTACTGAAATCCACAGGAAGACAGATACTGTCTTGCGATAATTTACTTACTCTGCCTTGGCCTGTTTTTCCCAGAAAGATTTGTTACCTGTTGCTGCTGAATCAGTTTAAAAGTTCAGTGAAATCATAATTTTGACCTTCGAAAATCAGATGCTAGCTTGTACATGCTTGTGCATATCTAACCACTTTAGCATCATCCAGTGATGGAGACCAGGCTCCCTGTATCTGTGGCAAGGGCTGCCTAGATTGTGATGTTCATTTTCCTCTCCTAGCCACGTCTCACAGGAGTGGCTGGATGTCCTAGGGTACCACTGTGAAGCCAGACTGGGTCAATGATGCTACTGAGAATACTGATCACTTTGGGAAAAAAAAAGAAGGGAAAAAAAAAATCTGGTTGCAAACTGTTGTCCACTATTTACGAGGCAGAAGCCTGCAAAGGGCCAACAAGTTCTCTGCCAGTGCCTGTCTGGGTAGATACGCTGGTCCTGGCTTCACAGCAGGCAGTCACTGATGTGTAACATGCAGAAGTGTACCAGTGAACATCCAAAAGTTGGGCAAAAGGGAGTCCTTGGAGACTCCACGCTCTTATTCCCACATTTCATGTGATATGGAGGTAGGTGGGTAGTGACACTAGGTTCAGTGTGAGTCTGTTTTTCCAGGCAGGGTCATAGGCAAGTCCAGATACACTCTTCTTTCCTGTCACTATCTCAGTAGTATTTTATAGGTATGTCCTGCTTTTCAAAATCAGCAGTTTGGGATCCTTGCCCTTTGTGTTCTAGTTAGCAGCTTTATGTCTTCAGCATCCGTGGGGATTGATTGCTGTAATGCTGTGAACAACACCTGTGAGCTGAGCTGCATGAGAGGCTTTGCTACAAGGACTGTAAGTTTTGCTCACAATGTTTTTCTTAATCATCATCCTGTGAACCTAGAACTACAGCACTGCTGGCACGCAGCACGCTTTTTGTTTAGCCCATTTGTCAAAGCTGGCATTTATGGCAAGTGATGAAGAACACGGAGATTTGCTCCTAGCAGTCATGTGCAATGTTTTAGTCCATGAAAATCACATAATTCTCACCAGAGCATGCTTTCCAACAGGTAAGAAGACCTGTGTCTGGGCATAAAGCTTCAGGTCAATGAAACTGTCTGTAGGGATTTATTTCTACATCCCCAGCATAAGTTATGATTTTCGAGAACAGTTTTGAAATGCGGTAGATTTTAGTAAGACTTCATTAACATTTCTTAGGTGTGCACTGAAGATAGAGGAATTGTAGTTATCTTGGTAGAGCTGCTGGACTCAGCAGATCACAAATCAGCCAATTGATTTCTGAGGCTTTTCTATGTTTCTTGCACACGTGAGGTGTGACAGACACCTCTGCTTTGTTTCCAGTTGCTAAAAAACACTGTCAACCAGCTTTCAGATAGTAAAGGAGGAGAGAAAAAAAAAAAAAAAAAAGAGAAAAACAACCTTTAAGATGACAGTTCTTAGCCACAGCCCAGAGCAGTGTATTCCTGTGTTGCTGGAATGGTTCTCCCCACTTGTCCCATTCTTTTTGTCCATCTGCCAAGGTTTTCTCTGAAGCCAAACCAAATTACCAAGTTTCAGCCTTCAGATCTCTGTGAACTGCAGCAGCACTGAGTTGCAGCTCACAGACAACTTGGTACATGTGAGCACCAGCATGGACTCCTCCAGGCAGCTGCTAGGACTTTGTAATCTTTGATCTTGCAGCACTGTCACCTGTACCCAAGTGCTGTCTGTGTGTGTGAGCCTCATTATGCTGAACAAAGAACACACTCTGTCCTAAGGAGCTTACAGTAGGCCATCAATATTGATTTTTCCCTTCTGCTGCTGTGGTTACTGGGTGAGAAAGCATGACAAGTCATGCTTTATTATTCACATATCCTTCAACTGTAAAGCATTCTGTTTAAGAGAGCATCCTCTAAACTTTGGGTCAAATGACAAGATTGCACGGGCTGAAAAATCCTGGAAAATAATTTTGCATAATGCATTTCACATTACAGTTATTTTTCCATGCTATTTCTTTATTTTAGAAGAGGGCTTATTTTTTTTCAAGCCATGTAAAATGAAAAGACAATCCAGTCTGTCTTTTCTATGTGGTATTGCTGATAATCACCACTTTTCTCATGGTTACTATAGTAACTTGGCATCCTTATCTGCCACCTTTTTTGGCACCTTGAAAAAAACTATTTAAATTCAGTTCCCTGATAAACTGAAAGCTTGGCTTCACGGTACCCATGGGAGTATGTAAGTGTAACAATACTTGTCATGTTTTCTTATTAGGTGTTTAACTTGCTTGTTAGCAGCTGTACAGTCAGTTCTAACTGTGATGTTTTGGGATCCCGCTGCAGGCGTTATAACCAGTGCCCAGGGTGGAACCCCAGAAATAACCGTGAGCTCCCAAGGGGTGACATGTGACAGCCCGTGATGCAAAGACCTGAGCAGGACTTTGCTTTTATCATGGCACTTTAAAAGCAGTTCTGTTTCCAAGCTTGACAGTTTTCCAGAGAAAAAATTATCTGTGGATGTTAAACTACATGGTAAGAATTATTATGAAGGCTCCTGTGGTAAATCAGTGGTGAATCAACAGCCTTGTGATGCTTTAAATCCTTTTCCAAGTGTGTGCCGTCCAGTCTGCATGGCAGATGAGAGTGAACTCGGGCTGGGGACTCTGGAGAGCTCAGACATTTTTGGAGGTGAGTTCAAGGCCGCTGCAATCACCAGGTGCCCCAGCTGAGCGCAGCTCCCCAGCAGCTCCACCGCTTTTTTGCTCTAAGGGCACCAAAACAGTGCTTGTGATAAAGGTTGTTTTTCTAGTTCTGTCAAAATGTGGCCCAGGTATGTCCCTCTGCTCACGCAGCCCTTGTGCTGGTGTCCTTAAAGCTCTCTGCACAGAAGTACTCCTACCACTGGAAGAGAAAAGGAGAAGTTGACACCTGAACAGCTGGTGTTAGCTCCCAGCCATTGGGCACAACTGTCCAGTGTGTCTGCAGAGGGACTGAACATTTTGCTGAAGCCAGAGCATTTAGTGGTCCATCCCTGCAGCTGTGGCCTCCTCAGCAAATCTCAGAGCTTTTTACTTCCCTATCGTATTCTTTTTCCAGGAGTTCTGAAGAGCAGACAGGTTTGAAAGGTACGTGGTTGCAAAACAGCAGAAGGAAAATGCTATCAAGAGCCGTTAAATGAAAAGCAGTTTTACTTCCACAGTGTGGCTGGAGTGCTTCTGGGGGCTGAGTGTGGGTCCTTGCCCCACGCCTCACAGACATCCTCCCCTGGCCACTGCTGGAGAAGAGACACAGGCTATGCCAGCAGTGGATCCCCTGCACTGACCAGGTACAGCCACAGGCTTTTCATAAAGGAAACCAGCCAGGCTCCCAGCACAACTGTTACTGCACCAGTCGTGCTGCTCTGCTTCAGACGATGTTTACATTACACTGTTAAGAGTTTTTATCTATTTAAAAGTTTATTATTGGATGATTGTGCTTTTTATCTGCGTGGGAGACCAAAAAACCTTAGGTCACAGAAATTACAAACGTCGTTTTAGAGCAATACATATTTATTAGGCCATCTGCTGCTGCAGCACTGAAGGCAAAACTCTTCATACAGGCAATCTATTCACAGCTACTGTTTTACCACCTGATGTGCCAAATATAAAAGCTCTGGATGCATTTATTATTGTGCTGAGTAATTTTCTAATGAATTCATAAGGCTCAGGAAACGTCCCATGCAAGGGTTTCCTTTACACTAGGCTGCAGTTTTCGCCTGGAAAAAGGAATCACATTGTGTCAGTACGTTCATTGTGACACTGCATTCTGTCATTCCAACCACAGTCAGAGGGATTCTGGCTGGAGGGTCTGGCAGATACCTGTATGGCATTTCCCCTGTATCCATGTGAAGCTCAAGTTAAAATAGCTGCTGTTTTCCAAAAAAAAAAAAAGCGAGTAGCTTTTCAGAAACAGCCAGTTCCCAAGTAGGATTAATGCCTGGGCAAGCTGCTTGACATTCACAAGGATACCAGATGATCCAGCTTTTGAGTTTCCTCGTTGTCCTTTCTAGTAACCAGAGAGCCTCCCCAGGATGTGCCCAGCCACAGTCCTGCTGCAGCCCACAGCCTGGGCACCACTGCGGCCCCTCTGTGGCCCAAGCATCTTCACTCAAACGTATCCCCGTGTCTTCTGGGCCTGATCCAGGATCAGACCAACGGCTGTGATAAAAATCACCCTCAGTGCTGAGGTAAGTGCCTTGTGTTCAGAGACATGCAGATCATGGCATAGCAGCGAGAGGGGTTTGGCACTGCTTGCCCACTCAGAAATACAGCACTACTTTTTCAGGTACCATCCAGCCATTCATTCCACCACAGCTCAATTTTCAGCTCTGTTCTCTTACTTACAGCTGTAAATCCCTGGGATCATGGAGAGCCTCCTGTGCCTGGCCTGCACTCTGCACCCCAGGGCCTTTCCACCCTACACTGTCAGAGTCTGTGGTGCTTGATGCCACCAAGGCCAAACTGGTACTGCACTTAACGCTTTTGGAGTTAATTTGCAGTACTCAGAGGTGAATGATGGAGTGTGAACCGAGAGGGCATGTTCCTGCTCTGAAGCATTAGCGTGGTAAAACACAGGGATGCCATCAGTGTGCACACACATCCCTGCGTAGGGCTGCAATCCCCAGCACACTGCGCTGCTGGGACTGGGCAGAGGAAAACGGGGATGGACAGGGGCTGTGGGCGAGAGTCTGGACACCCATGAAGGGTTTCTGCCACCCCTAGCGAGCTGCTGCTCCCCTGCAGTGCTGCATAGTTCCCATCAGGCATCAAGGGGGTAGCCAGCCCCAAAGCTGCCTTCTCTGGGGTGTTACCAAAGGGACCAGAGCTACACATTTGCCCTGCTGTGAGGCTCCCAGATATGAGCCCAGGACGTTGTGTCCTGAGCAGCAACGACAGATGTCATTCAGAGCAGTATGTTTCATAAGAGAGTCCCATACAGCAACAGACCCTTCTGCTCTGTGCACACTCACAGCAAAGCTGGGACTCTTTACACTCAGTCCTGTGCAAAACATGAAGAACCCTCCATCTCTGCACTGAAACAGCTTCAGGCAGCCTGTGGGTGTCTGCCGTGGCAGCGGAGCTGGAGGTGAGCGCCTGGCAGCTCTTGTGCCGCTGATACATTACTCTGCAGTGCCCTGATCTCTTGCAGTCCATTACACCTGATTTAACATGATCTATAAATCCTCACATGCCAATAGAAGGAAATGTCTGATCTGTCTGTAGGGTACTCAAAGGACACATCTTTTACTGATGTCTTTTGTTAACTTCCACCTCATGAGCAAAGCCAACACACGTCAGGTGTTGAGACACCCGAGAGGCGCGTGTCAGCTCACATCGATCTATCACTCCCTCTTCTGCTGCAGCATCCCCCCCAGAGCCACCTGCAAGCCACACGTGCACGAGCAGGAGGTATTTATACCTTCCTCCATATGAAACATGGGGCTCAGTATTGCTCCGTGCACTGATCATGTTGAACACAGTCGTGGGAACACTTTGCCACTGTTACAAGTTAATGACGCGTTGTTTAAATGGGAAAGAGGTGTTTATAGTCAAATTTATAGCTGGAGTTGTAGCACTGAATCCCAGGCACAGTCCTGGTGGTGCTGAGCCCCAGCAGTGTTGCCGTTGCTCATGGCAGGGAAGCCACGCTCAGCCCCAGCAAGGCCCAGAAAGCCCCAGCCATGGGCATTTGCAGGTTCCTGCACAAACAGCCCCAGTGAGATAAGGACAAGGGGGCTAATTCGTGAATTTGCTTTCCCTTGTCGGTCCTCTGATTCCTCCAGCTCTGCAGTCCTCTCAGCTGTAAACTCAGTGCCATGACATTAAAATGTACAACTGTGTGACACCTTAGAAACCACATAAATATGAACTGGCAGGGCCCCTTAACGATGAAGGATTTTGCACAAAATCTTCAGGCACTAATTCAACCTCAGGGCTCTGTTTCCACTGCGGTGGGTGTGCAGTGCCATTAGGAAACCTTGACTGAATTATAACCTTTCTTCTTTTAAGGCATCTTTATTTCTATCTGCAACAAGGTTTTATTTTCACCTAATCATGAACATAAAAAGTATAAGAGATACAAATGCACTTAGTGATAGATTTGTTTTCTCTGGAAAAATGTGTGACATTGTGATGCTAGGAAAACAGCTATTAATTTGGAGGTTATTTTAAAGCTAATAGATAATTATTATTCTGTGGCATTTTTTTTTTTCCCAGTGAAGAGTTTTGTTTGCTGGATGGTCCCTTTCCATTTGCAGCACTGATGTTTCTCTTCCCCTGCATTAACATCTTGCCATTTAGAACAAATGTCTTTGCTTTTGGCTTTGAATTTTTCTTCCACATATTTGACAATTTTTTTTATGTCTTGTATAAATCACTGTAATACGTGATAAAGTCAAGCACATTCAGTGCTTGTGAATAGTTA
Source organism: Merops nubicus (assembly GCF_000691845.1). Taxonomy (NCBI): domain Eukaryota; kingdom Metazoa; phylum Chordata; class Aves; order Coraciiformes; family Meropidae; genus Merops; species Merops nubicus. Next base: position 30,495 of record NW_008594411.1, on the reverse strand, counting down.
AGTTACTGTTTCTCTTTTGTGCAACAGCCCATAACTATATTTTAAAGCATTTACAATCTTTTATCAAGCACATGTATTGGCATATTTTTGTAACTGGATTGCTGAGCATACTCTAACAACTCGTAAGCAGCTCTCACAGACTATCATGTAAATCCTTCTTAATTCACAGTTTATTGACCACAGTTATTCTGGATGAGCATCTGGTGCCAATTCCCTCCCGTGGGCAGCATGCCACTTGCTACCATGTCACCGTGGAAATTCCCAAAGTTCCTCTTGAAAGACCCATCTGTGTGTTGCAGACCGTCACTGCTTCCATAGGAAAACCAAGCCCATTTGCAGTGGGCTGGTGAATGGAGTAGCCCACAGCCAAGCAGACAGAAGCCCTTTATCTCTACTGGCACCCCAGAAGCTCCTGGGAAAAAGCTTCAGTCTTGTGTGGGACAGGGGAGCAGGATCACCCCATCCCTGCAAGCCGGAGGGCCAGGTCCTGGGGATACAGGAGATGACACCCAGCACTCGGGGATATTGGTGGCTGTAGCCAGCCCGACCACACCCGTGTCTGCAGACCTCCTGGGTGTCCTAAATCAGCCTATAGCAACACCCAGCACACCGTTTGTGCAGTGCAATCTGCAGTCAGTCTAGGTTTATTTTGCTCATTTTGTGGCTTGTTTACTTGGATGCCTCACCCATATTGCTAATGTTGTCACTAAGCCTTGATAGAGTGCTCAGATCTGCCCCCCCTCCCTGCCCCCAACATGTGGTGTAATTTTTTTCCCCCCTGAACAATGATTATTATGTAGGGAGAAAAAAAAACTGTGTGATGAGGAAGGGTGTCAGGCAGGCTTGGTGGCAATAAATACCTATTTAGCAGGCGAAGAATGTTTAGTCCTAAATCAAACAGTGTATTAAAAGTTGAAATTGCTGAGATCAGTGTTTACCTTTGAAACCAAAATTACTTTGTGAAGAAAATTCTAGACACAGGATCTCTAAAAACCAGTTGTGTGCCTTTAGTTAAGACAGATGCTGCCGTGGACCACAGCATCAGCACATCATGCCTGGGTCAGCTTGGAGGGCCCTGTGTGGCAGGCACACCAGTGGGCTCTGTGCGTACATACCCCAGAGATCCCTACCCCACATTTTAATGGTGCTCTGCAATGCCTTCCAATTTAAGGTCTTCTAGGAGATAACAAACCCTATGAAGTAATATTAAATCAGGTGAAACAGGACACAGGAGAGGAATCCTATTACCAGCAAAGTCTGATGTGTTCAGGGAAATAGTAGAGGAGAATGAAATAATAGTTGTTTATTACCTGTAAGAAGGCACCAAACACCCTAACAAGTGGGTACAGAGGCACAGTGCTCACCCATGGCTGTGGCACCAGGTTCACAGAAGTCCTTCCCCTTATTTTAAAGCACCTTCAGCTGATCTTAATGCAGTGCTGGATTTGCTCAGGGATCTTTGTTCCAGGAGAGACCCAGCAGTTACTGCCAGGAGAGAGCATCCATAGGTTTGTGTCTGTATAGGCACTTCCACTGCTCAGGGTGTGCGAGTGCCGGTGGGCTGGGCATGAGAGCCACTGGCTGCCCCACAGAGCCATGCAAAGATATATGCAAGGCTTTTTCAGGACCAGAGAGCTGCTTCTTGTTGCCCAAACCTGCTGTCCTCTTGTGGACACAGAGCCAGGAACAGGGTGGCCCTTTCCTGTAACTCTCCTGCAGCACCACGTTACGAGACAGCTCTTCCAGGAACCGTCTCCTTTCATCCGAGCTTTACAGCTGAGGCATGCTGGAAGCTCACCAACAACTTGGCTCTGAGCTTTTTTTAGTCCACCCCATCCAAAAGCAGTCTTTCTTGGAATAGCAGGTGTTCCTCCTGGAAGACTGGTTTAAAGCTGGGTCTGGGAAAGTCACCTGAAGGACAAAGATGCTGATGAGCCCCGCAGAAGTTTGGTCTGAAGCTGGTGTGCTGCATGTTGGTGCACCCATGCAGGCACTCCCAGCAGCACCAGTGCAAACAGGGCTGCTCCCCAACACACATTATTCCTGTGCTGGGACAGGGTACTCATGGGCGGTTTGACAGTGTCTTAAAAGTTAAATTATTTAGGGAAGAATTGTTGAGGTGTTAAGAGCAGCAGCTCACCACAGTGCACACAGCGTAAGGGCCTCAGATTTCACGGTCTGAAGAAATAGGAATGACTTCAGTCTGGATTAGCACTCTTCCCTCTCAAGGGTGACTGAGCAGGGGTGAGGGACCCTGGCAGCATGAAGGCCTTGACTCTTGCCCAATGGGGACAGTTTGCCTCAGCAGCCACACCAGTTGTATGTCCAGCCCCTGGATGAATACTCACTGACTGCTGGCAGTGGGAAGAAAAGGGGGGTGGAGGGAGGTGGGGTGTAAATTTGGGATTTTTCTTGTGGAGCTGCATGCTCAGGCAATTATCCAGCAGTACCAGATGGCACATGGAATTGTTCCTAAAAACGAGCTGGTCGTGGTGCTGCCCTCCTCGCAGAGTTTCCAGAGACCGGCCGACAGACGCGCGGGTTTGCAGCCTGCTCGTCTGGGCTGTGGGGGTTTGTGTGTGTGTGGGGTGTGTGTTTGCTCACTAAGGAGAGCCATTCGCCTTGGCACCGAGCCACACACAGGAGACCAGCTGGACAGAGCCCAGCAGTGAGCTTTTGGATGCCCCATAAGAGCTGTTTATTGATGGGATAACAGCATCTTTTGCTGCCTCAGTCATGAGGGAATTTCTTTAATGTGTGTTGCACAAGTGCTCCTTGATTCCATAGCATCCCAGAACAGTTTGGGTTGGAAGGGAGCTTTAAAGCTCATCTAGTCCCACCCTCCCCGCTGTGAACAGGGACATCTACAACTAGATCAGGTTGCTCAGAGCCCTGTCCAACCTCATCTGGGATGTTTCCAGGGATGGGGCACCTGACACCTCTCTGGGCAACCTGGGCCAGGGTCTTACCATCCTCAGTGTAAAAAATTTCTTCCTTATATCCAGTATAAATCTCCCATCTTTTAGTTAAAAAACATTAACTCTTGTCACAACAAGCCCTGCTAAAATGATTGTCCTCATCTTTCTTACAGGTCCCCTTTAAGAACTGAAAGGCTGCAATAACGTCTCCCTGGAGCTTTCTCTTCTCCAGGCTGAACAACCCCAGCTCTCTCAGCCTTTCTTCATAGCAGAGGGGCTCCAGCCCTTTGATCATTCTTTGTGGTCTCCTCTGGACCCGCTCCAACAGGTTCATGACTCCCCTGTCCTGAGGCCTCTGGAGCTGGATGCAGTACTCCAGGTGGGGTCTCACCAGAGCCAAGTAAGGGGTCAGAATCACTTCCTTCAACCTGCTGACCACAATGTTTGGCCAGTCTGGCCTGCAAACCTCTGGAAGAATTTGCACCTTTGCAAATTTTACCATTTCCTTTAGTAGCATCAGCCATTCCCTCTGGAACCAAACTGCAGTTGTGATGGCTTTGAACTGCATCACTGATGAACACCCTCTTGGGTAGAGCAAACCAGCTAAGAAAACTATTGAAATATAGCAGGCAGAAGAAAGACTTTTCACCCTCTAAGACCATAGTGCTTGAACTGTTGGTGTTTTCACTGTAAGGGACGCTGGGGCCGGGGCTCCAGCACAGGACTTCACACTCTCTCAGGCACCTCCTGCAGAAAGTGAGGAAGGCAACTCCAGCCTCTCACTCATCAAATCCCTCAGTGTACTTGTCTTAACCAAGAGTAAAGGCTAAATAAACACATCTAAACAACTGAACAGCACATCAACATCCAACTTCAAAATAAAATGCAGTGAAGTGTGAAATTATACCTCTTATTCCATAAATCTCCAGCAACCGGCACAGTTCTATAACTTGTATCACGCTTTAATACCAGCAGAATTTAACACACCATGCAAACCCCATAAAGTAATTACATTTCATCTCAACAAAGAAACAAAATCCCAGCCCATTCAACCCCCTCCGTCAGAAGGATTATAGACAATTCGGAGCATGTCGATTTCTCCTGGTGATAAATCCAAAGCAGGTCACCAATGAGATGGTAATGCAGGTTCCCAAGGCAGCTGATTTACAGGGAAAAATAGAAATGTTATTTGGTGTCCTTCAAGGCAGTGCCACCCTGCTTTCTGAAACTTGCTGACGTTTATCCTCTAGTTAAAAGAAGCTTAAACATGTAAAAGTTAACTCGAAGAGACCGTTCTGGCACTTGGCAATTGCCCCTGTGCAAGTCGGTTATGTGCTTCACAGCAGAGTGCCATTCAGCTTTTAAAGAGGTATTTAAATTTGCAGTAAATGAAGTTAGATGACTGATGATGATAGAAATCCAGCAGAAGATGCACGTAGGTCCACATCTTGCCACACTGGCCATGAAGCCCCAGGGGTTCAGGCACTTCAGACCCACAGGTCAGGTTGGAAGTATTTGTCATCAGAGCATGTGTTGGCTGCCCTTCTGCCAAACCAAGGCTAGGTCTCCACACAACAAAGCACAATTACACTAATTTATCCATTATATGCCCTGAAATAAAGCCTCCAAACTTCAATAAGAGTATTGTGATTAAATGCAACTAAAACCCTTAAGGCAAGTCCGCGAGGACTGCCGGCGCTCTCAGTTCCGAAGCCCAGCACAATGCTACAAACACACACAGAACAGGTAACTGAGGGGGAAGGCAAAAGAGATTTTTTTCCCCACCATGCACAAAGCAACACAGCACCAAAGACTTTCTACCATCTCTGACTCAGCCTCTGCAACAGGACAAGAGCTTGGAAAGGAGACAGGACAAAGTGGCCTCGTGGGGGACTAGGATGGGAGGTGTGAAAGTCCTAAAAGGGGAGAGAGACACAATTTCCTGCCATGGTCTTTGTTGGTGCATCAACTCAAAACATGACCACACCCCTCAGCAGCACTGACAGTGATGGGGCTTGGCGATGGGAAAGACACAAGAGAAACTTGGAAGTACACAGGTGGTTTTCTCCTGTATTCACTTCAAACCCCTGGGCACCAGTTTGCGTCTCTTCTTGTATTTATCATTTGCATCTCAGGCCCAGCCTTGCTTCCTTGCTTCTGACCTAAGCAGACTCCAATTATAAATGTTGCACACTGATGGGAAACATGCTGGAGAAAAGCCACCACAGCTCACCAGCCTCCAGTGCTGTTGTGTAAAATTCAAGGCAAACAATGCAGAAATAACTTGCACAAGTTGTTCAGTTGTCAGCTGATATGCTTCATGAATGTAGTGCAGTTCCCTGGTCACTCCAAGAAAGCAAAGACCTGAAATGGTGCTCGCAGCTCTTGTGCATGTAGTGGTAAGAGGGAAACCACCAGGACTGCCAAGACAGAGAGCAACACTGGGCAGTAGTAGCAGAGAGGATTAAATTATGCCAAGCATCACCTGAACACAGAGTGAGCTTGGTGGAAGACATAAAATTTGATGGGAAATTTTAGTATGAAAAAGTTCACAGCCTTTCTAGGAGACTATGAGCAGTGGAAGACCAAAAAGAAGCAAAAAACCTGCAAGGTGAGAGCCAGTAGAGCTGCACAGGGCAAAGAATTTGGTAATGTTGTGATCAATTATGATGAAACAGGAAGACAAAACTAGAAAGGGCTCTGAGAGGTCAGGAAATGTCATCGAGGGGGGGTCAGGCCAGGGCAGCAAAGAAGTGAGCAGCAAGCAAGAAAAAAAAATCAAGTGTCTATATATAAACCCAAGCCAGGTCCCTTGTTCCAGCTCTGGTCATTTCTTTTGCCCTTTAGACTTTTCAAAAAGCTGACACTATGCTATAACTTTAACAACCCCAAATCTTTCCTCCTAATGGCACCTGTATTCAGATTTATATTCTGTGGTGAGCTGGAGCAAAAGGAGAGCAGCAATAGGCACCCCACGGCCCGGCGGCCACCGCAGCTCAGCGTGTGTGCGGCCCCAAGGCAAACCCAGCAGGGGCAGCAGAGCTCCCCGAGTCATTTCCTATTCTCTGCCTGGAAATAAAGACACTCTTACACCGGGTGGTAACTCCTAGCAGATGGTGACTTTTTAAAGTTGATTGCTGTATAAATGATACTTTCTGAGTTTGTTCCTTTTAATTCAGGTTCTCAGTAGCGTGTTCAAATGTCAGAAAGCATCATATTTCTGTCTTTTATTTCCTTTGTGAGCAGAAATTTTCCTTAAGAAGTCTAGGAATTACATCTTGGGAGAAAAGATAGCCTCTCTCGATAGAAATGATCTACTTTACAAATGTTACAGAACTCAATAAAAATAGTAGATGCAAAAAGGCCCACTGTCTTTGTTCTCCTCGGAGGGTTTTAATTTTAATCGCACTTTTTAAAGAGGCATTTTGTCTGCATTGTAATGCTTTACTGGATCGGTGAGGTCCATTAGCAGCACAAAGGCAGGATTTCCTCTGCTGCAAGCACAGAGAGGTTGGGAGAGTGGGCGTGGAAGATATCTAATTAATCAGTTACTGCTGCAGGCAAATAAAAACAACAGGACAGCTGAATTAGTATCTTATTTCCCTCGCAGATGCTTTGTAGTCCCAAGCCGGAGCGGCCGTGTGCCAGACCCCCACAGCACGCAGGGTTGTGGGGGCTGCACATCACCCCGACTGGCAGCCCCAGGCTTTGAGGCATAAACCAGATTCAGAGAGAGCAGAGCCAAAGCACTTTGGCTTCAGCTGCTAATCCGAAGCCTGTGCAGCAGCTCCCGAAGGCAAGAGGGCTGTTACACTGCTCCAAGATCCCCACCACCTATGGAAGGTGGGGTTACCTGCTTACCCACACTTCTTTACTCATCTGAGCGAGGTGGTGATTCACTGCAGGCCCAGAGCTCTGCCTGTACCTGGAAGCTGCAGATAGGAGGCTTTCCTGGTTTTTGGCAGGATGTGAGTACATGCTGTCTTCTCAACAGTGCTGTAGCTGGGAACTGGACCCCTCACCTTCACAGCAAGGGAGGGTGTTCAAACCAGCATGGGCTGCTCACAAAGATCTCACCAGGACACGGTGCTCTCCCCCAGAGAGGAGCTCCTGCTCTCAGGTCTTCCCTCTACATCCTCCACCAAGTCAGAAACGATGCATCTGTCAATCACTGGGATGTATTTTACAGCAGCAGGTGCCAGCAGCCCCCACACAACCCACCACACATGCCAGGCCTGGCCTGCAGGAGCAAACGAACCCCTCGAACCCGCCCAGCCCGTCAGCGTGCTGGGACACGCCATGGCACCCAGCGAGGGATCCTGGGGCCAGCAGAGCAGCCCAGGCCCCAGGCAGTGCTCGGCCCCCCCAAAACCGCATCCCCACCCGCAGGCTCGCACGCTCGATGTCTCCATGTTTCCCATTGCTGGTCCCAGCTGGGGAAGCCTCTAATGCCTCCCTGCTAATGAGAGTGGCCAGCAGGGAGTTTTGGAGCATTCAGATGATGCACCCCCATAGTCCTGCTCTGCTGTAACCGATGCGCAGACCTGGACAGCCTGGTGAGCATGGTAATCATGTGCTCCTGCAAATGACACAGGGCTGGCCACAAATAAACTCACCCCACCGACACAGCACTGAGGACCGTCACCCCCTGCTAACAGGCCAGTACTCTGGAAAAAAATGGAGGTGACAAACAGATGAAGCACCTTTCTGATCTGTACTACTGCAGTCTCCTCACCACCACAGGGCAACCTCCGTGTCCCCAGCATGGGGAAGCTAGACCGAGGTCGGTGCCGTCATGGCAAACCAGGGGGATCAAGGGGCTTTGGTGCAGCCACTAATCTGCCCTCTGCACTTCACCTCCCCTCAGACACTGTCTTAGCCCATTTATTTATTGCACCTCATTTACAAGGAAGGAAAGACGTCCCCTGGCCAGAGGGAAATATCCCAATTAAAAAGCGAATGATGCAGTAAACCAGCAGAGCATTCTTGAGAGCAGTGGTAAAAGTGGCCACCTTTTGTCCTCAATTTATGCCGCTCCCATCACCCTGGGCATTATATTTGTGCTGACAAGGATCAGTTTAACCCCTGCCTGCAATCTAATAAAAAGCTGGCCTGGTGGAAACATGCATAATCCTTCTTCAACGTCCTAGGAATGGGTGCAGTAAAAAAAACAACTGCTGCTGCTGCTCGGTGGTCAGAGCTGCTGCCTGGAATAAATAACTCCCCACCTGATGCTGGCAGCGGGAAGTGCTTTGGACCGCGGCTTCTCGGACCCTCATCCCCTTGCACCACCACAGCCCAGGGTGGGCAAATCATGTCAAAATAAAAAAAAAAAATTGCTGTGTGGGCCAGAGCAAAGTATTTGCCATACCTCAGGAGCCCATGGCCTGTGGCAGGGAGCCAACCCATCCTCTCCACCTCCTCTTGCACAGCACAAGAGCACAGCTCATGCCCAGTGGCAGTCACTCACCAGCCCTTGGTATTTACTGGGGTGATGTGAAAGGAGAAGTCCCAAAAGCTCTGCCATCAGTGAACCACAGGATCCTTCCCCCTCTCATCATTAGTTGACGGGGTCAGGCTGCAGAGCTGGCACTCTGCTCTGCTACGCTTCTAATGAAATCAGCACCTCTGCGTGAGAAACAAATTTAATGATATGATACTAATAGGGTGAGAAACTTCCTGTGTAAATATTAATAATTTATAGCTACATTAATTTTTTTTTAATATTGCTTTTAGTCTGTAACAAGAAAACACTGATGTCTACCAGCTCTTTTCACAGCTCTTGTCTGGGGATGGTGCAGTTGTTACCAGGCTGGAGACAGAGGCCCCCAGCACAATTTCACTAGAGGCACAAATTAGCATTTGGAAATCATGTCCTGGCCTGCAATTGTGTTTCAAAAAGGAGATGATGCTTAAAACAGGAGCACTGCTTGCAGGGCACCAGCTGGCGACAGGAGATGGGCAGCAAGCTTTGGTGCTGCCCAGGCCCCTTCCCACCAACATCCCCGCAACCCCCGCAGTGAGAGCCAGGGCTGGGAATGGCCTCTGTGGGGAAGCTGGGTGAAACGAGCTGTGGCCCAGGGGTTATGGATCGCTCCAGTCGCCTGTCTGCATCTTGAGGAAGCTGGCAGCAAAAGGAGCAACCTTTGGGCTGCAGAGCTGCAGGGATTTGGGGACTGGGAGATGCATTTGGTTGTAGAAGTCGGGAGGGATTTGTGTTACATGTCCTCTTTTTCAGCAGTAAAAAAGTATCTTAAAGGAAGGGCAGCGTCTGGGGACCTGAGGGGCTGAAAGAGAGGATAATTCTCTCGGACAGGCATAATTGCTGCAATTCAGAATGCTAAAAATGTGAAATTAGGAATAATCAATGGCTGTTTATGATCTGTGAATTCAGCTAATACGGAGTAATTACACTCCGCTAATTCCTGGTATTTGTCATTGTTGGGTGGCAGAGGATTCCTGCAAAACAATAAAAACAGATTGGCTGCGCTGGGCCCGCAGACTGGGGCTTAGCACCGCCCGAGCTCGTTTCTCTGTTCGGGCAGAAGCAGTGCTGATTTCCCCGCCCGGCGGCAGAGCCGGCAGCAGAGGCTGTGCTGCCGCGGCCATGCGCTACGCAACAGCACCCCCAAAAGCCGGCAGAGCCCAGCTGCCGCCGAGACCCGCCGGCACGCCGGCCAGCCCGCCACCGCCTCTCCCGGAACTGCTTTTTCACCTTCCTCGTCCAAATTGTGATGTTATGGATCAAACTTCGTCCTCTCACGTTTCTTCTTCAGCCCATGGGGCACAAGGGAACCCCACCGGTGGTGCACTGGGGCTGCATTTGGTCACAGGGACGCCGGTGAAACTGATGGGATGTATCATCAGTTTGCTGGCATTTTTCACTCTTTGGTCAGTGAAATACTGCTGTTCATTAACCTGTGAAAAAGTGGGAGAGCAGAGGCGAGTAGCGGAGCAGGATGGTTTATTGGTGGGTGAACAAACCCCGTGGTGGCTCAGGCAGGGAGGTGTGGGCTGTGGGACAACCCTCCCCTCGCCCGCCTGCTCCGCGCAGGCAGTGCAGGTGCTGTTTAACACTAGGTAAACAGAAGCCTGCTTCCCTGGAAAGGTGCTGCAGTTAACATCTGTGGAACGTGGCTCAGCCCACCATGAGCAATCAGAAACCACACAGCCACAGAACATTTCAGGGCAAAGTTTGCAAAGTGGCAGTGCCCAAACCTTTCCTAAGAGCAGCAGGATTTGTGATTGAGCCCAGCGAGCACCTTGCAAAGCAGCGTGTCCCTGGTGCTGAGCTCTCAGAGGAAGCAGCTCTTCAGAGGGGCAGTCCTGCAGCCACTGCAATTTTTTGGCAGGAGCCACCAATGCTTCTCACCAGCTGCTGGGGTCCTGAAGAGGCCCATGCGGACAGCGCTGGCACAAGGAGTGAGGAGGAGGAGGAGAGCAGCTCCTCACCTGCCACTTCACTCAGCTGATCCTGCCATGGTGCTCCTCACAGCCCAGGCACTTTGCACTCCCCAGACTGGCAGACTTTTCTTATTTTTCCTTAATTTCTCTTTCTCTATATCACGCAGAACTCTCCTGGAAGGAGCCTGGAGATGGGGCTGATGTAATTCCATTGTACTGCACCGGTTAATTATTTGCTGAGCCGGGACCAAGATGATGCCTTGTTCCCAGCACCTGATGTATTCAACTAATGTTAGCTGTGATCTAAAAGCACCTTTTTGCGGGATGCAACAGCAGATGGGCCAAATCTGGTCTCCCTCAAGGCACGGGGACGCGACACAAGGGCTCCCCACACCAGCACCAGCACTTGGGCTATGCTGCAGACACATCCCACTAGAAAAGTGCACAATTCCCCATCCTTTCCTGTAGTTTCAGGGAAACATCTGGGATGAAATGTGCAGTTCCAGGGAGCAGAAACATTCCACTCAAGGTTTCTTCGTTGGGATGACGAGGTCTCCAGCCCCACTGATGTGTTTTGCTCATTTCGTCTGCAAGCAGCAGCAACATCTCCATCTCCATAGAGAACCGGGGGAGCCTCAGGTCCCTTGAAGCAGGAGGAGAATTTCGTCAGGAAACAGGCATCCCCCAGGGCAGCAGAGGCCCCATGCCATGGGCTGGCTCCCGTGTGGGACGGAGCAGAGCCACGTGTGGCAGCACGCCGGGGCTCCGGCTACTGCCAGCAGCTAAACTATCTGATGGGGAGGGTATGGCCCCGGGGAGGGAGGAGGGCTCTCAGTTAGACTGGGTTAAGCCCAGACTCTCATCACAGCTAAAATTTCCTTCCAAGAGCAATAATTATCCCAATGCAAAGCCCAGGCCTGTGTTTGCTTTTCTGTTCCCTGTCTGGAAAGTTTTGGTGTAGAGGCTGAAATTTCCTCTGGTGCACAGAGCAGGACCCGGGCCACACCCTGCATCCCATGCCCAGCACTGGGGATCAGAGCTGGGGGGAAGTGAAGAAAAGCTCAGTGCATGGTTTTCTGCAGCGAGCACCCTCAGGTATTACAGTAATGACCAGGGAGCAGCATCAGTCCCACAGGGGCTGTGCTCCAGCCCTCTGCAAGCTGCAGTCCCCACGGCAGCACTGCTGCTGCCAGCTCCTTATCTCCTGCACTGGCTTGTGGATGAAAATTGCTTTAAAAGCTCCAAGAGAAGCTGCTTGGTTCTTCTAATTGATGGGAATGAAAATGAAAAAGGAATGGGAACACTTTTGTTTTCAGCTGCCAGGTAAACGAGGTTGAGCTTTGGAAAATGTATAGGGCCTCTAGTGCTAACTGCAGGGCTGGAGTCTCCAAGGAGTGATTTCTTTCTTCAGAAACATAATTATAACAATAAATGATTAAAAAGAAAAAGGCCTGAATCTGTATCTACAGTTAACTCAGGACTCCTTCGGAGTTCAGGACTGTTGCTGGATAAATAAATGCTTAACTGAAAAGGGAACCCCCAGCCTCCTGCAAACGGGAGGCAGCAAAGCAGCGCTCGGGGCCAGCACACACACGTGCAGTGCAGCCAGGGGGAAAACCCAAGAGATCAGGTTATTCCAGATTTATCCCACACCGGCAGACACTAAATCCTGGCTTTGTGCCCAGCCCCTGCCATTGCTGTGCCCACCACCAGCCATGCCGCCCCATCAAACACAGTGCATGCATTTAGTGCAAATGCAGAGGTTCAGGCTGGTACCCACCCTGCGAGAGGTTTTCCTCTTCTGATACAACAAAAAATCAAGTGCCAAAGTAGAGAAAACCCCCAAAGGAAATGCACAAGGTTGTGGGCACAGGTATGACTCTAATGACTTTTTTTCCCTCCTGTATGACAGCTGCTCCCAACCACAACTGGCCACCGTGCCCTGCGGAATGACATGCCAGGGGGCCCAGCCCTGTGCTGGGCAGGGAGATAAGGCTCAGGGAGGTGCCATGAGTCACAGAGGACCCGGCTGGGCTGGGCAGCTGCAGTGCCACGCTGCCAAGCACATGGTGCCCCAGCTCCCCGGGATGCCCCAGCACCCACACAGCCTGCGGAGGGGGACGGCGCACCCAGGACACTGAGCGGTACGTAGGCTTGTCCTGTCCCTGACCATGGCAACCAGGTCTCTAGACTGAAATTCCGTGACTTCGGCAGCACTTTTCTTTTGACTTACTGGCAGGTTAGGGGTTGTACAGGGGAGGTTTTAGTTGTTCCTCTTTCTTGTAGCAAGGAGGTGAAGTGGAAACCCCTTGCACTGGTGTCCTTTCTACAAGGTGCATCTGTGCTGGTTTCATAGACAGACTTAATGAACTACCTGTGTTAACAGCAAGGATTAAGTCCATGTTTCCACCCATTATGAGGTGATATGTGTGTGATGTGTGATCCAGGGCAAACTTCTTTTTTGATTGTGGCTTTGGATGAATTTACAGAGTGTTCTCTAGGTACAACCCCAACAGCCGGGACACCTCCCAGATGCTGACTGGAACCCCTCAAGGTGCTGACACCCAGGGCCTTGCTAGCTGCCAAAGATGCATTTCAGGTCCTTCCATGCTTGCAATTGCTGCAAACCAGAGCCCTTCACTGAGGCTGCCCAGTGGAGGAACTGCTGCATGGTCCATGCTTACCTTGTGCTTTCAGCCCCAAGAAGCAGCTCCTCCCAGCAGGCAGCTTGCTGCCAGCCCTGAGCACCAGCACTCGTGTCCTTCCCTGTGCCCTGGCGTTTTGGCACAGGCCACTTTGGCACAGCCTGCAATCCATGGCACAGAGACCCCCACCGAGCTGCTGTTCTCATGCTGGAGGAGACACAATCGCTTCCCTCCGGCTCTTATCGCCCCCATAGCTGTTTGTTCCCTGCTTGGGAAAACTTCACCAGAGAGGCAACTTGTAGTGATTTGGCTTTGGGCTCAAAAAAATTTGGGCTTTTGGGATGTCTTGTTCGTGGTCAGGGACCTGCTGGGAGAGAGAGGGACAAATAGGGCTCAAAAAGCAGAAAAAATTACCCCACAAAAACCCAAACCCAACAAAGGCAGAAGTTTCTGGGAGAGAAAAGTAAAGCTTTTCTGGAGCACTGGGAGGAACTGGGAATATTCCCCTCCTGCATCCTGGAAACCCTCCCTGTGAGAGTAGGGATCTGCCCCGATTTCCGGGCAGCCATAACTCCACGCTGCCAAACGCGCGCAGGCTCAGGGTGGAGCCTTTGCCTTACAACACCACAGAGCTCTTTAGCAATATTTGTCTGAGCACCTTTTTGTTCCTGGAATGCTTTTTGAGCAAATAAGTTTCAGGTTTATTAGACAAATAACCCTATTTACCACTCACCACAGCTCCTTCCTTTCTCCTTCTCCTGCAAGTCACTCTCTGCTAGATGTCATGGTCACTTTTCTTTCTGGCACAGCCTCAACAAAAAAAAAAAAAAAAAATTCCAAACAATTAAAAGAGAACATAAAAGAAATCCCAGGACAGGGCTACCCTTTTGTAGTGCAATCAGGTTTCACCACCCAGGGACTTTGCCCAATAAATTTTACCTGGAATTAAGCTGAAGATAAATAGCCTGAATAAATACATGACATCCCTAAAGTGGAAGTGTTTATCAGTTTATTTTTCCATTTCTCTTTCTCTGCAATGAAATCAATACGTTCATAGGGAAAAAAACCACAAGTTTGGCAAAGAAGAGCCATGTGCAATGGGGCAGCTGCAGGGACCAAATGGGGATTGTTCTGCAAATCCAGTGGAGTCCTGCTCCATGGCCCAGGTCTAAATCCTCAGCAGCTCTGGGCTCTGCCCATGGCATTTGGCAGGGGGAACTCAACCAGTTCCAGAAGCAAAGCAATACCAGTTTTGAAGGCTCTGTGACTCGCCAAGGGGGGTTTTAAAGGCTGCTTTTTCTGCCCCCATCAGGAGATCAGGCACCAGGCTGGGGAACCAGGCATGAGAGAGGCTCCCTGCATTTCAAAAACAAAACTTCATGGGAAAAGAATCAAAAGGCAAGAGCCTGGTGCCATCCCACCACATCCAGCCACAGGCATCATTTGTCCTCCAAAACCTTTAAATTGTCCATTTTCAGGTCTGTGGCTCTTCCACCAGTTCAGTGAAATGAGCCTGTTCATGCCAGCTCCCACACTAGTTTACATCCATTTCAGGGACACCAGGCCAGGGGCGTTGGATGGGCCAGGGTAAGGTGGTGTTGGGAAGAGCTGCAAGCATTGTGGACCTTTGTGCCACCTCCTGCAGAGACAGATTCCTGCTCATGGCCACCTTCCTCTGGGAGGAATAGCTGCAGAGTTGAGAATTGAGATGCTGCAGGGAAGCGAGTGTGCTTAGCTGCCTCCCTATCACAACCACTGTCACAGCCATAGAACCATAGAACGTCTTGGGTTGGAAGGGACTTTTGGAAATGTAGATAAGACATGAGGCTATGCTTCTCCGGGCAGCTGCTAGCTCCCTGCCAGAGCAGCTTTGGCAGCTCCTCCTCACCACAGGCTTACAGCTGAAACATCACTGCAGGGCTGACACTTGGGCCAGACACCAGCCACGCTGCCCCACACTGCAAGCTCCTTCTGGGGTCTCAGGCCAAGCAGGGAAGCAAAGGGCTTTCCTCCTGCCACACAGATCATTTTCCTCCTTGTTTTTAAGGCTGCCTAAAAGCCCCATGCAGTGATACTGCAATCTGCTCCAGGGTGCAAGGGAAGCATCTCACCAGGGTACTGAAGGAGGATACTAGGTCCATCCCACCCATGCATGGGACCAAGGGAGGATGGCATTCACGTGGCCACGGGCACCTTCCCTGAACACAAGCCCCAGGACGGGGCCCACAGCAGGGCTGGGCAGGAGGCAAAGCTCTTCTCTCCTTCCTCATGACACAGCAGCCTAAAACCAACTTTCAGCCCAGCCCTGCTACAACTCGCTGCTCCTGTTTGCCCTTCAAACAGGAAAAACAACTCTCAGCACAGCTCTTCTACATTTTTTTCATGACAAGTCTCACAAAAGGTCTGCTTTAGGTAACATTACGTTCTTTTAACTCTGAGCACATGCATCACAGGTGACAATTTACCTTAGGACTCCAGGGTGGTTTCCAGAGCAGACGTTCACCAGGCTGCAGCACTGAATTTTGAAGGTAGGAATGGGTGCTCAGCACCCAGGAGCACAGTGCATGGGGTGGCGGATGCCTGTCCCAGCCACTGGGGTGGCAGCAGGGGGTTCGGGGGGCAGATGGACTCACTTGGGTAGGAAAGAGTTTATGCTCCAAATGACAACCACTCTCCATTCACATGGGCGAGGACACTTCAGGATGTGGACGGGTGGAAATATTTCTGTTCTTAAGCCAGGCATCCTCAAACCTGGCTGCACTGCCCAGCTCTATGGCGCTGCCCTTCTTCCCTTCCCTTTCTGGTTTTAAAGAGGACAAGCTTGTTTCCACAGCGTCCCTCACTGGGCAAGGCCAACCCACAGCTTATCCTCAGATGGCATTTTGCAGCCCCTAAGATTTGAAACCTACTTTGCATCATCCCAGAAGGAAATGCAGCAAAGCCATGATCAAAAACACGCTCCTTGAGCTTGTCGCTGTCAGCAGACTAGAAAAGCACTACCCAGAAAAGGATGTGAACCAGGAGTGCACAGGGCAGTGGATGCTTCCAGTGAGGGGTTCAGAGGCTTAAAAATGAAGCAAGCTCAGCCAGTGCAGCCTGCTCCCATGTACAGCACCCAGGATTTCAACACCAGGGTGGGACCAAGCCCATAAGCCTGATAAGAATTTATACATCTTTGGTGATCTCGTATTGCAAATATGCCTAAACACAGCAGTTATTTTTTTTCATCTAGTATCTGCCTGGCTTTGGTGGGTTACAGGTATGATTTATGGTATTTCCTTCTTTTGTCTCAGTGTGACCTGTGCCCATTGACCACCCCCCTGGTCGTGCTCTGTCTCCCAACCATGCTGCGGGTGACAGGTAAGGAGGGAAGCAGAGATTTACTTTCCTATGTCCATTTTTCTGCATTTCTTTATGTCTCCTTCTCATATACATGCCCCCTTCCAAACCCAGCTACTCTGAACTTCCCCTGCCAGGGCCATGGGAAAGGACCTTTATATAAGCAACAGGTTTTTGAAAGATTTGTATAGATTCCAGCCTGTTGTATTTTTCCCAGTGAAACCCTATGCAGCTTGGAAGAGATTGCTATTGAGATGTTCCTGGTTCCATAAGAGCCATTCAGCTGCAATATAAGTATATTTTTCTACTCTTTCCATGCAGGACTGGAACGTTTTGCTCCAACGAGCGCTGCTGTAAAGCCAAATGCCAATCACATTTGTATTAGCAGCTGCTTGGCTGTAGCTAGTGACTAATTGGGGGATAGCGGCCTTCCCAGCACTGGGAACAGAAGTATTTGGATCCACATAGCTTTCTGAGTAATTATCAGATTTACTTTAATGCAGAGAGAAATATGAATAGTGCCTCCCAGTAGAAGTGATAAGGTGCCTATCTGAGCACCACCACATGCTCTGGAGATACTGAGAGATCAAAGTCCTTTTAGAGTGTGAAGGAAGGAGTGTTAGATGCCTTCCCACCACACAAGTGCTGTCTGTCACCCTGTGCCTGGTAACCTGAAGACACAGCCCAAGCCCCCAGGAAGCCATATAGATGCTCCAGTCCCCAAGAGGTGCTGCTGCTGCTCTCACCTGGTTCCCCCTGGCCCTTGCAGGGGTGATCCGGTACACGGCACTCTTCCTCGTGCTGCTGGGCACGTGGTTCATCGTCCAGACGTACTTCGACCGGAGCTGGAAAACCATCAGCCTGAGAAGCTGGCTCGGTGAGGCAACAGTGGGGCTCCAGTCAGGTCCAGAGGGAGGTAGTGGGTGACCCCATGGCAAACGAGGCCCCAGAGCTGCATACAGCTGCCATGAACATTCATAGTGCCCGGCCATGGCTACAGCCACCAGCTCTGACCATTAGGGCAGCGGTGGGACAGCACGGGGGGAAGCTGCACCAAGGTGGGTGGCTCCAGGGGTGCTTGGAGGAACAGAGAGCAGTTTTGGAGAGCTAGCACCCGAATGGCTGCTCGTGAGGTGGGGAAGAGCCAGCAGCTCTCTGGGATGTCTAACCCCCCTCCTTGGTACCCACAGGTGCCACGGACAAGCCCAGCAGTGAGTACCGCTCTCGACACCACCTCCATCACACAACACTGCTCCGAGGCAAGGGGTGATGGTAGAAACATGACAGCTGCCCTCAAGAGCCCCCTTCCCAAGGCAAAAATCCCACCCTCCTAAACTGAGGGGAGTTTCATTACTGCACACAGCAGCAGTGGCCTCGGTGGGCTCTGCAAGCACGCAAACCTTCATGTGATTCCCCTGCCCTAGCAGAAACCCTCAGGCCACAGGCTACAGCAAGAAGCAGGTCACAGGCCCTATCCAGGCAGCGTGCACAGCTCCCTACCCTGGCCAAGAATGGGGAAGCTCTGGGCAGAAAAACCCTGACAGGCTTGAACAAGTGCCAGCACCAGACACAACCTGGCACACCCTCTCTGCAACCCCCACGGCATCAGCCACCCTGTCCCACTGCTCCCACCCACTGGGGCACCCAGGTCAGCCCATCCCACCCCAAGCCTCTGCACTGCAAACCTCAAACAAGCAGCTGGTCCCAGCCCTAGGACAAGCCTCCTTCATGCAAGAACCCAGTCCAGGAGTTGCCCCCTGAGTGGACCACTATGCCCCAGTGCCAGTCCTGCTCAGGAACACAGCTGGTGTCCCCCCACGGGGCAAACACCAAGGCTGGCAGCTCTGCTTCTCCCTCACAGGCAAGCAGCCACCCCAGCACAAGTGTGGGAACCACAAGAGCTGCCGCCAGAACTACTTTGCCTTCAAGATCATCAGTGGTGCTGCAAACGTGGTGGGACCGTCCATCTGCTTCGACGGCGCCATGTGAGCAGCACAGGGTGGGGACGGGGCAGCCGGGCCTGGCTGAGCTTCAGCACGGAGAGCCCGGCCTCTCCCGAGTGCATTGGGCCACCACAGTGCATGGTGGTTTAAAAACATTTCAAACTAGTTTCCTTTGCTACCACTTCTGGGGATATTTTTATGTCTGCAGTCACTTTACCCCATCTCAGCTTTGCTGGCCCCAGCATCTCTAGGACATCCCTGACTTACTGGTGCTCTCTGCTTTCCTTTCCAGCCTCATGAGCAGTGTGAAAAACAACGTTGGCAGAGGCCTGAACATTGCGCTGGTGAATGGTGAGTGGGGTGGGCAATAACCCCCTTCTCCCCATGGCCAGGGTCACTCTCTCCCCAGGGGGAACAAGCCACCAGGGCCCCATCCTCAGCACTGTGGCTGGACCAAAAGCACATCAGTCTGGTGTTGCATGGAGCACAAAGTCACAATTATGGCTGCAAGCACTGCCAAGAAGATGGGAACAAACTCACCCGGGTCATGCATGATGGCTGCATGAACTCCACTGAGCAACACACTCACCACCACAGCAAATACGACACACTGAGGGAAGAGCAAAGCATTTTGCAGCAGGAAACCCAAGCCAGCGGCCAGGCAAAGCCTTGGGCCATCCCAGTGTAAACTCACTGTGCTCTGCTCTGAATTTGAACCTTTCAGGAACAAGTGGGCAGCTCCTGAGGACAGACACCTTCGACATGTACTCCGGAGGTATGTGCGATCGCTCTGCACTTTGGTTGTTCCCAGACGGGCCTCACACCAGCACTTCTGGCTGCCAGCTATTCAGGCTGCTCCTCTGTCGTGTATTTAATTATAAAGTCTAGTAGACTTTGACCAGGATCACCAGCTCAGGCGGTAAAAGCTCGGCTTTCCCCAAGGCCATTGTGTCTGGAGTCCTACTAATGCATCCACATCCAAGGTCGGCTTCCCGCTCCTTTTATGTGTGTACAGTAGCCTGAAAAACATAAACCAGGGCACTTGAGACCTGAAAGAGGCTACTTTCTGAAAGCAGGTAGCTACACTAATCCAGAGGTTCTGCAGCTATGAGTTCAGTTTCTGAATGCTGGTGGTGGCTAAGCAGCAGCTTGCTTTCCTGCCCTTCACAGGAGGATCAATGAGGAGCTCAGTGCACGGCAGCGAGATGTGGCTCTCAGCCCCAGCAAGGCTGGGCACAGGGAGCAGAGCCTGGTGGCAGCAAAGGCCACATCCCTGCGCCTGCCAGCTTCAAACAATCTTCCTAGCAGGAAGAAGATGCCCTGGGCTGGGGCAGCACCCCCCCCACAGCCCGCCTGGCACTGACTTACAGGATGCTGTAAATCCCACTGCTGTGACAAAGCTGTTACCAAACTTCTCCAGGGTTTTGGCAGGACTCCTCAAAAATCACACGCTAAACCAAACTCTGTAGTGCTTTCGATTTACGCTTTGCTGTTTGAGCCTTCTGCAGGGATCAATCACTCTATCTGCTTTGGTTTTGCAACTTGTTCTTGGTAATTCTGGAGTTTTTAAGGAGAAACACCAATATCATGAGATTTCTGGCTGAGTTTGCGAAGGCAGGCGGGAAGGAGAAGGCAGCTGGCTCCTGTGCCACTAGATGGGGCATTGGAGTCGAGCATCCCGTGGATGTGGGCTGAGGAGTAATTCCCGCAGCACAGGACACTGCAGGATCGCAGGGCAGGCAGCTCTGCAGAAGAGCGGGTGCGTTTCTTACGTGGGAAAGTAAATCCACATAACTGGATTTCACAATTAGCGAGCAAAGTTTAGGAGCAATTTGCCCCCTGCAGTGGGTGCTGCAGGACAGCCCAGGTGGGAACACAAGATGGGAATGCAGCACCTAGGACCCGCTTCCTCCCCAAGCTCATGACTCTAAATCTCAGCTAGCACCAGCACAGTCAGGATATTTCCCACTGACCGAGAGGAGGTTCCCCCAGCTGCCACACAGCAGTCCCTGCTAAATCCCTTTTTCTTTCCCTGCTGCTTGTCTCTCCCAGATATCAACAAACTGGATACCTTCCTCCAACAGATCAAGCACGGCACCATCGTGTTGACAGCCAGCTACGATGACGCTGCCACAAAGTGAGTTTGGCCCTGGGAGCAACACCTGGCTCCCCAGGAACCCACAGCCACAGACACCTGGAGGTGTTGCTGCCAGCAGCAGAAAGGCAACAGGAGGGGATGCTCACCTGGCAGCGCTCTTCTTTCCCTCTTTCAGGATGAACAACAAAGTACGGGCACATTTTGAAGAACTAGGAAGCAGCCACGTGAGCAAGCTGGGCTTCCGGGACAACTGGGTCTTCTTGGGAGCAAAAGGGCTGAAGAACAAGAGCCCATTTGAAGAGGTACATCACCTCCCCTGCCACGAGCTCTAGAGGTTCTCATCCTCTTCATAGCACCTCCTGAGCTACATCTCACCTCCCTGTCTGCAGAAGACGTGGGCCAGTGGTAGTATCCTCCACGATGAGCCAAGCAGCAAGTTTTGTCACACTGCAAACTTGTGCTGTGCCACCAACCTCCTCATTCATTTTCCTCTTTCCTTTTCTTCCTGCAGCACATCAAAAATGATAAGAAGACAAACAAATATGATGGCTGGCCTGAGCTGCTGGAGATGGAAGGCTGTGCCCCCAGGAAGATGGACTAGCATCAAGCCTCAGCCTGCCAGTCTCACAGGGACAACCCAGGGACCCCAGCCCAGTCACAGAGCCAAGCTGCCGCTGCCTGCTCCCAGGGACCAGCCATTTCACAGCAGGGGCTGCACAGGGCTTGGAGAAGAGCTGTACCAGAGCCTGCAGAGCCTGAGCAAACGCCCAGCCAGGCCTCAGCCAAGTTGTCCTTACCTAGGGGTCAATCTGGGGGATTTTATTTTTCTGTCTTTAAACAAAAAACTTTGTAGAAGGCTTTTCATATTTCTTAAATAGAACATCTAATTATAAAACACTCCTACCACATTTCCCTGCAGACACTCTTCCTCTGCCACCAGCCAGGCATTGCCACCACCCATCCCACAGCACTGCACACGGGTGCTCCCCTCCCCACATGGCACAAGGCAAAGTCATCCCTGGGGATGCCCAGGCCTCCGTGGTTTCCCCCTGGAGCTCCTGCCAACCCCTTGCTGTTTCCTACAGCCACAGTAAGGCCAGATAGCCAGAGGGATGGCTTGCAGCAATGCAGGGTAATATTTGCAGACCAAAGAGTTTCTCCCACCCAACTACATCTTTGCTAGGTTACCTCAGAGTTAAACCCTCGATTACAAGTCCCCCAAACGCTGAGCTAACACCGGGGATGTGCAAGGAATGTGGAACCCTAGCCAGCAAAGAAGAAGGGATGGATGTGCAAGTTTCTCCAGCAGCTGAAGTTGTGCAGCATAACCAATAGGTGGGAGCCTTTTACCGGCAGAGCTGGAGCCAGGCTCAGTCTGGAGCGGCCCAACATGCCCGGGCTGGCATCCTGCTACGGGCACCCACACACCCCCCTGTCCCCGGGAGCTGCACCCCAACCCGGGACAGCCCCAAGAGCTGCACCCCAACCCGGGACAGCCCCGGGAGAGATCCCTGCCCGAACACGGGCCAGCAGAGCCCTGCAGATCTCCTTCCAGGGTGGTGCCCATGCTCTGCCCATTGCTGAGGAGGTCCAGGGGGAACATCTGCCCCATGCTCGTGTCTGGAGGCTTTCAGGCAAGCACGCTCTGTACCCAAAGCCCTGCGTGCGGGTGCTGCTGAGATCAGACAAGCCGTGTGGGTGATGGCTCAGGCTTATCTGTCATCAGAGACAGGGACAAATTTGCATCATATACAGACTTTAATTTCCTATGATTGTATCTAGGTTGTCCCCATTCGTTAGAGCAGACCAGCAGTTTTGCAGAACGTGAGGGTGGAACATCTCTGCTGGAGCAGTTGGATGTGCAGGGTAACAGGCTCTCCTGCACAGCCTTCTCTGCCTCTGGCAGCAGCATTTGCCCCAGCACAGCTTCTCACAGGCAGTGCACACTGCTTATCTGAGCCCTCAGGTCGCCCCAGGAGAGCAGAAGAAGTAAAGAGCATTGTCAGAATAAGGCCAGGAAAAGACACAGCCTGTCCTGCACCAGCCTCCTTAGGGATGAAACCCTGGATCCAAAACCCAGCACTACCATCCAAAACCAGCGGGGCAAATAGTTTTCCCTAAACAAGGAAAAAATCTGGAAATAAACTCTCTAACACCTGTAAGAACTTCCAGAGGCAAAACTGAAACAAAACCCCAAAAGAACCACAACAGAGGAATCCCCCCAGGAGTTGTAGTATTTTATCCCAGCTTATCCTCCTGCGCATTTAATGTGTGCCAGAGCACCCCAGGGGAAGCCTCTGCCATAAATCGATCCCTAAATCTGCTGCAGCAGCAGCGGTTAATCCCCAGCGCTGAATCACCCCGACCCACAGCAGCAGCGAGCAGTAATACCACAGACACAACAGCCCTCGCGTCACACAGCCCTGCCACACTGCCACCATAAATATGCCAACTATTTTAAGCCCCCTCAAAGGATCTAGATTCACTTGTAAGCCAAACTGAAAACAGCCTAAGAGCTGGAAAGGCGGCTGCATGGTGTAAAGCAGAGCACAGCATCAGCTACAGCCCAGAAAACAACCAGCCCCTTTCAGCCACAGGAAACTCTTCCTAGTCTTCTGCAATGCACATAAGAAATCTGTTTTATAGCCAAAATAAAGGAGATTAATGTTTTAGCGTGCTGCAGACAGTTAAAACTAGCTCAGAATCTGTCACGGAGCAGTTAATAAGGCACATCACTATTTTCAGTGAATGGGGAGAGGTCAAAGCACAACTCCTGTGCAGGGTCCTTAATCAGCAGTCAGTGTTTTGGAGAGCCCTCCCTGTGTCAAAGTCACTGTGTCCTGATAAATAAATTGGAACTTCTCAGAAGTCCAGAATTTGGGAGGCAGAGGTACAAACAACGCTTCAGGAGTCAAATTTAACTTACTCATTTTTTTAGAAGGTCTGAAAAGAGTGGTGGGTGCAGGGCCAGCAATCCCCGTGCGAGGTTTCTTAGCGCCTTGGCATTTTGAAAGCTGTACTACTGCAGAGACAGGCACCTACCTGACTGGTTTTCATCGGGCCACATCTCCCAGAGACTCCAGCAAACACCAGCCCTGACCTGCCTGGCCTCCCAGGAGGCAGCTCTGGGTATCCTGGGCTCACGTGGGGGCCACGGTGGGCTCTAGCGCTGCAGCAGAGAACACACAGCCTGGGGCACTTCCTGGAGAAAAGCTTGCAAAATCCAGTGCTGCAGCAGGAGGCAAGAGCCAGGATGAAGACAGGGAGCAGAGATCTCCTGTAGTCTGGGGGTACAGATTTATTTTGGCAAAGCAGCAAAGGAGAAGCCAGGAAAGATGCCACGGGCGAGGATCGACGGGTACCGGGGCCCCGCAGCCGGGCGAATCCGCGTCCTGTGACATCTTGCCCTGTCAAGTGCAATTACTGTAATCTTCCACAGCTTCTCAAAATACGGATCCCGGCTTAGAAACCGGGCATCCGCAGCATGAAAGCTGCCTTTGTGCCCGGGCAGAGCCTGGGCGCGAGCCAGCCGTTAGGTGCATGAGGAAAATGAGTCTTCCACGTGCTGGGAGAAGGGAGGAAAAGCAAGCTTGCCCGCCCGACCCCGCTGCAGACGGGCTGGATTTCACCCACGTCTCCCCGGAGCAGCCAGCGAGGGGCTGGGAGCCGCACAGCTGCACAGCCCCCCGGGACTGAGGGGGCCGGCGAGCACAGTCCTGCACCCTGGGCGAGCCGAGCGCAGCCAACACGTCGGAGCATGGGGGCGGCTCACGGGAAGAAGGTAACGGGGCAGTTCTGCTCAGGGCTGCCGAGGCGGTGGCGGGATGAAGGCTCAGGCACCCTCTGCTCACAGGGCGCTTGTTTTGCCCCGCGCGTGCTAAGGAGGCTGACCCAACCGGGGGATTAGAGGGAAGGGACCTGCTCCTGGCCATCCGTGTCACTTGTCAGGGACAGATTCAGTAATTCCACCTGATGGGCTCGCCATCAGGGCCTGCCGGGGCTTTCAGGACAGCAAGAAGGGGATCAGAGTGTTGAATTAGGACAGGCAAAGTTTGGCTTTCTGGGGAGAAACATCAGGCTCGCTCCAAGGGCAGCCGGCAGCCTCTGAGCTGTCTCCCACAGATGTGGTGCAGAGCAAGCCCCAAGAATTTCTTGGCCTGTGAACTGCTGTAAGCTCCCTCCCATGGCAGGCCAGGTCCCACAGCACCCAGGCACATCTCCCTCTCCTGCCAGTCCCCCAGGGAGAACAGTCGAACAGCTCCAAAAGGGAATGGTGCTTTACAGAGTGAGAGCCATGTGGAGGTGGCCAGAGCTGGTTGTGCCAGGGGTGCTGTCAGGTGTCACTTTGCTCTCGTCTGATCATCGCTATTCGGTTGTGATGCCCCAATCCAGTATTAGACTTCTGTAGCTTCTCTCCCAGCTCCAAGAGACACGCACGCATGCCCCACACTTGTATTGCAATGGGGACAGCAGTGATCCTTTGCCCCAGGAGGGACTCCACATGCTCCGCTGAGCATGGTCTGTGGCCTTCAGAGGTGTGGGCACATCCAAACCTTCAGAAGCCTTTCAGAAGTTTGCAGACTTGATGGGCTTTCCTCCAAAACCAGAGCTAGGCATTTTTGCAGGGGAAACGCACATAAAAGCAACCCACAGGCCAGCGTGACTAACACTCAAAAGGAAAATTAAGGTTGGTGTAGGGCTAGAAAACATTTATCTGTTTTCCTGGACCCCAGGGAAGCATCAGGTACAGGAGGTGCTGTTCCCAGCCAGCCCCCCGCTTCTCCAACATCCATCCAAGGTGCCAGTGCCACGCTGGCTCCAGCACGTAGGGGAGGCACCATTGTTCCCAGGGCTCAGAGCTATGACAGCACACCCAGGAGGAGCCATGCTCTGCCCACAGCTAATCCCCAAACCTTTGCTCACGTGGCCATGGCCTTCAGGCATTACCAAAAGCAGGGGAATAAGCTGGTTAGGTCAGGCTTGGCTCAGTGCCAAGCAGTTCAGCCTTGCTGCATACGAAGCAATCTATGCCAGCCTCTCAACCATCAGACCAGACAACTATTGGACAGCTTTCCCCATTGCTCTCTCTTTCCCCAACACCACAATCCCATTGCAGCATTGAGTGGCCTGGCTTCAAAACAATCCCAGGGGCTCAGGCTCTCCCATCGCAACAACTGGCTGGCAGCCCCAAAAAGCTCCAAAGCAGTTTTACTTTCATAGGCACCAGAAGGTCAGAGATTTCACTTCCACTTCAGCCTTCCAAACACTGCCTGTGTTGACTAAAGCCTGTGCCACTGCCCGGCTGGCACCAAGCAGGGGCGTCTGACTGGCAGCTCCTGGGTCACTGCTTTACCCTTAGGCTGAAGCTGATGGGGGATGGAAACAAAAAAGCTCCTTCTGCTGCATTTCAAAGGTAGGCAGGCTCCAGTCACTCCTGAGGGGTCTAGGTCTAGGTGTCAGACAGGAAAGCTCTCCTTCCCCCAGCCCTTGCAGAACCAGCACAGCTCAGGGTGCAGGGACCTGCCACGCATGACCCCATCCACCAGATACAGCCCAGAGAGGACCCAGAGAGGAGCACAGAGCGGTAGAAAGGCTCAGCACCCCTCGCCAGCACTGCCTGCATTAGCAGTCTCAGCTGCACCCCTTTTTAGTTTCGCCCAGAGCAGCACTCCAAGGGGATTACAGTAGGGGATTGTGGAGTGCAAGGCAATCCCCGGCTCCGTAACAAAAGGGGCCGGAAAGGCTGCCAGCACGGCTCCAAGGACATTTCTACTTTCGAAGGCTGCAGCTGCTCCCAAAAAAACCTGTTCTGGTTATGACGGCTGTCCCGCTGGCCCAAGCTGACAGCAGGGCTCCAGCAAGACACGGTCCCTGCCAGGGCATCCTTGGTGCAAGGCAAGGGTTTCGACGGGGGCGGATTCAGGGGTGCTGCGGAGCTGGTGCTGCTCTGCAGAGCATGAGCCCCGTGGGGTGCAGAACGGGGCTAACATCCCCCTGACCACAGCAAACCACCCCCACACCCCTCTGCACGCCCAGCCTCCCCGCGGCAGCTCCCCAGGGTGCCAGGCAGATGCCCTCAGGCACCTGCACCTCTCGCTTCTTTTCTCCCCGGTTTTCTCAAGGCAGAGTTTGCATAGTGGCTGCTTCCCCAGGGAAAGTTTTCTGTCCCCAAATTCCCAGGAGTGTCAGTTTACACTAATGTCAGATGAGCAGAGATTAGCCTTGCTGCTGAGCAGGGAGCTTTGCTCTGCCGCGGGTTTAAAATAACAAGAGGCAGCACGCCAGTGCCCGGCAGAGAGGCTCCTCTTGTTCAGGTGAGCCACAGCACTGGCTGTCCACGCTGAAAACTGGGGCTTCGAGACCAGCCTTTCAGATTCCTCCATCTGAGCAGAGGGACGGGACCAGTGTTTCTGGGAGCTGTTGGTGGGATTTTCCCACAAACACATCCCACCCCACTGGTGAGGGCACCCCACAGCCTGGCCAAGGAAGTGCTTCCACCTGCACTCCAGCTCACACAGCACGGGCTATCCGGTCTGTCATCCCCCTTCTCTGCAGGGTACAAGAGAGGTGGCCCAGGGCACGCACCATCTGCTGCCCCAGAGCAGAGCCCCATTTCAGACCAAGCTGGGCTTCTGCCAAGCTACTCTTCCAACACACTTAGCTGCACTTCACAGATTTTTCTCATCAGCAATCACACACATTATTCACACAATAAGGGAGGGGAAAGCTACAGAAATCAACATTTGCGCTTCAGAATAAAAAGTCCAAAAAAAATTCCTCTGCAAAAGGATGGAAAGGGGAAAAATAAGTCGTATTTTCCCAGTGTCACTTAATGCTGACCAAGGGACCCCCTTCCTCAGGCCCTGAACACAGGCAAATACCCAAAAGCAGCCATCCCTGCCATGGGACCAACCCTGACAGTTCAGCTCCACACGCACACACGCTGCTCGGCATCACCAAGCCCATGTGTGCAGAGCAACGCCAGCTACAGCAGCCTCCACCATGAGGAGCATCATCGCTTTTCTTCACTAGCACTAACTGCAAAAAACATGGTCCAACAGGGAGCAGATTTCCAAAATCCCAAGGCAACATTTAAAGTGAAATTTTAAAAACTCTGTATTATTAAATGAAAGATGCAGACTGACCAAAAAGCTGGTTCCCACCATTCCAGAGTTTAGAAACTCTTACCCTGATGACAAAAATCCTGGGCCCTAGGTTTGGAAAGCACAGGAGTAAGGCGAACAAGAGGAACTGTATCTGTGGCTAGCAGGAGAGGCTTCTAGTGAGAAAGAAAAAGGCTGTTTCACACCAGTGCAGCAGAGCACAGGGAAGAAAGTGCCACGAAGGGACCAGCACAGGGTCTGCCCTGCTACAGGGACACCAACCACATGAGGTGAAAGGAGGCAGCCCCAAGACCTGTTATCCCCAGCACCTTCCCTTCAGCCTGGGAGCTGAAGCATGGGCAGCACCTGGAATCCAAACCACTTTGAAAACCTGAGGGATAAGGCCCAAGTTGCTTATTGAAGAGGTGGAAGAGCTCAACCACAGAAAGACAAAGAGGCATGAAACACAGCAGGCTGTGGCCCCCAGGAGAAGCTCTGTAGTCCAGCAGCCCCTCGCAGGTGAGAGGGGATGTTGTAGGGACAGAGCCCTCCTGGGCAGTGGCTGGGACAGCGCTGCCCCATTGTGCTCTGCAGATCAGCAGCCACAGCAGGACTTTCCTGGCTCTCCCTGACAGCTCTTGCAGAACACTGGTAGCTGGTGTCCCTGCCAGCTCTTTCAAAGCACCCCTGTGCCCGGCAGCACCAGAGCCCCCCGAGGGACACTGCCTCTCTGCCACTGGAGCCCTGGCCATCCCCCCTCATCAGCCAGAGCTGCCACTCCACCTTCAGCAAGAGGGGCTGCGAGTGCCAAGGCCCATGAGCAGAATAAGTCCCACCAACAGGCACTGAATGACACCAGTTGTTTGGTGGCACTGGACCTGGGAGCAAATCTAAAAATCAGATGGCAACTGGGAACCACAGTGTTCCAGTGTCTGGAGCACTGCACTGCTCCAGGAGAAGGATTTGCCCTGTGCTACCTGCAACAAGCCTGGGTTCAGAGGGACAGAATGAGAGCTGATGACTTTGCACACCAGAGAAGTCCTGAGTGCCTCATGGGAGTGGGGAGACCATTGACAAAAATCCTATTTCTGAGCAAAAATATCATATACCCAGAAAATAACAGGTCAGGCTCATGAGAGAGCAAACACCTGCAAGTCCTCTCCCCTATCCGACACAGCCCAGCCCAGAGTGAGAGAGCTGAGCCAAGGCTAGTCCCAAGCCTCCACAGAAGCCCTCTAAGGTAAATTCATCCAGGAGGTGACATCTGGGGACTCCGATGAAGCAGAGATGCTGCTCCAGGAATTTGTAGCTTTCAAAAAAAAAGTAAAATAAATAGCTGTAACATCCCAGCCCTCAGAAGCCAAACTTATTCCAGCAGCTTGCACTAGCTCCTGGAAAGAGATCACAGCTTTAACTCTTACCTCTTCATCCCAAGTACACAGACAGCACAGGTAAACCAGCTCCAACACCTAATATGACCCACTTCCTACCTCCAGAGGGGCTGACATCTTGGTCCTGAGAGGTCTTACACAGGCTCAGAGCAGGCAGGGAACTAATTTGGACAGAGCTGCTGCAGTTTAAGGCTCTGCCTTCCCCAGCCTGCACTGCTGCTTCTGCAGCTGCACTGGATCAGCAGCCATGCGCTGCGCCCTCCACCCTGGTGCAAATCCTGCTGCCATGCTATCCCCATCCACTCTCCAGACAGCTGCCTGCCCTGAAGCAGCACAGGGGTGCACACACAAGCACAGGACATGCAGCCCCCGTGCCAGGAAGGTGACCAAGCACATCTCACCAGTTCATGCACGAGAAGCTGTGGTACAGGGCTTTGAATGCCTGCTGGGCAGGACACAGAGGAGCATGGTGTCAGCCCTCCAGAGGAAGGGCAGAGGCTGGCTGGCACCAGCCAATGCTGTCTGCAGTGTCCAGGACTGCAACGGAGCCAGGGAAGAGGGCTCAGACTGAAGGGAGGTGCATGATGCTCTCATGGGGAGACCAGAAAGATCACTGCATAGGAAATGCAGCAGCTTCCAGGTCTGGGATGGCTCAGTGGTCCTCAGATAAAAATGGATTAAAGCATTAAAGGTTTTGCTGCTTCACTCTGTTCCTGGGGGCCTTGTTCAAGTGGCTCCTGCGGCATCCTCATGAGCCCTGCAATAACAGGGAGGTTTCACCTCTTCCTCTGCTGCCCCCTCCATTTGCAGCCCACAATGGCAGGCAGCCTGGCAGGTGGCATCTTATTCCAGATGACAGGCAAACTTCCTCCCTTTTGGCCCCTTCCCTTTGGGGTCCCCCCAGCACAGGACCCAGCTGTCTGCTGCTGTCACAGGTTGCCCACAGGGCACAGACCACCCCACTCTGCCTTGCCAGACTGTTACCACCAGTGTGTGGGGCTGCCAGAGCATTTCTGCCCTTATTTTTCACAAACTCCATTTTTTTTGAAGCTAAGGACTAATTCTAGTGACCCTGGCCAGGTAAAGAGCAAAACAAGGTGGTGTTAGAACAGATTTCTGATGGCAGCACTATCCTTGGCCCCTAACAAACAGTCCTCACTTGTGAAATGGAGTAATGATGCCACTGCAGCCTGGTAGCTCTAGGACAGCATGATACAGTGCCAGAAATAAATGTTGTCCCTATTATTCATGTGGCAATAGCCTTTGTTTTTGCAAAATACCATTCTTCAAGGCACTTTAGAGCATCTTAATGGTCTCTCTGCAGCATGACAGCAATTTGCTCCAGAACTGCTGGAGCTCTTTTGTGCCAGTGACTGATGCTCTTCCCAGGCAGTCAGCAGCATCCCCAGAAATAGTGGAGCAGTCTTGCACATCATCAGCGGTACCACACCTCCAGCACAGCACAGAAGTAAGCTCCTGAGATACATAAAAAAACAGTTTACCCTTTGCAACAGCCTGCTAACCACATTGAGGTGGACAGTGAAGGTATTGCCAATAGATAGCAGGGCGAGAATTCAGTTTTGTCCTGGCATGCAGCGGTGTTACGTGCTCTGCACATTACAAAGGACCAGCATGGTTTTATCAAGGGTAAGTC
>NW_008594410.1:3941-39199 GCF_000691845.1 Merops nubicus | reverse complement strand
TATTTAAATAATAAATAAATTATAAATAATAAACCATACAATTGCACTAGGATGTGGGATAAGATCAATTGTCACATTGGATTACCCAGACATCTAGGATTTATTTTTAGTACCCCAAAATTCTGGACACCGCCCACAGGTAAAACCATGAGCCATCAGCCAGTATAAGTGAGAAAAAAAAAAATTTAACAAACAGGCATAACGTTGGGATTCCACAAAGGAATATTTCATGGCTGGAAACCACTTCACAGCAGTTTTCCAGAAAGTTTCGTATTTTAATATGTCATCTGTTGAGAACAAAGAGAACCATCATGATATTAAGTAATTTCTCTTTGACCCGTAGTGATCTCTAATTCACTGGACCCTGTAATTTGCTTTGTATTAGAGGTCAAGTAGAGCTGCTGTAGCTGAGGACTGAAGGATGACATTATATCACTCTGCCGTGTATTCCTGTCTCTGCAACGCATATATTACTCAGATGCACACAGAAAGGCAGTTCAGAATGCATATCCATATTGGGATGCGCTCATGCTCTGGAGATCACTTTAACACAAAACCAAAAAGTAGTATTAGCTTTGCTGCACAATTGACTCTTAAGGAACAACACCTTCATTTGAATAAGATCATTCTGCTAGCCAAAGATGCTTTGTACTCCTGTTGATACCACATCTCTTTTGTGAAAAAATAAAACGAATGCCACAGAAGCTTTTTATAAAACCCAAATCTTATTCAAATCATACAGTAGTGGCCAGCTCTTGCTCTTTGACACTGCACTAATACAGTAGATAAAACAGAGATGTCTGTATCAACATGTAGCTCCAAACACAAACTTATTGAAGTATTTCCAAAGCTAACTGGTTTGTTATCTAATTGTACTTTACAAAGCAGAGCTGACAGGACAAACAGCAGCCTCATCCTTTAATTCACTTCTTGGAAAACATGAGAAACTCAGCTCTGGGTGTACCAAGTTAGACAATGCAGACTGATGAGGCAGAAAAGACCAAAAAGACAGCCTTCTTCCTGAAAGATGACATCAGAGACTTCTGTCTAGCATGTCTTTCATGGTAAAAGGGTTTTTTTTCTGAGAATGCATAGCCCCTTGCTGCCCTACAGAAATAGCTCTGGAGACTGAACAAAAGTATTTTCATTCAAGTATTGTAATAGCAGTTTTTAACTGAAGGTGCAATCTCCAAAATCACAGGGTAGCCAACAGAAAAGAGCTTCCAGAGTAATATCTAACATCAGGTCTGGTGCTCCACAATATTTTGGCTCTAGTTTCAGGACGTCCCCTCCAAAACAACCCATTGCAGCCATCTTCCAGAGACACGGATGGTAATAAATAAGGAGGGTCCCATATGAGAGACTGCATTTTCCTGCTTTCTTCAATATTCCCGATTGTCTTGTAGCAAAGTGGCACACGCCATGGAACACTACCCTTTCTGTGTGTACAGAAATGGAGACATAGTCACAAAATTAATGGAAAAAATGAGCATTTAGTAATCCATATTTTGCAGTAGTCCTCTCTCTTCCTTAATGTGCCAATTGAGCAACGAGTTACAAATCAGTTACTAGCAATTTCTCAGAATAACATTTTAGAAGATCTGAAGGCAGCTCAACCTAAGTTTGTCAGATAATACATATTAGTAAGCAAAATCAAATGACCAAGGCTGTCCGAGTATCCTGAACAGAGGAGTTTTGAGCCTTAGTTTTGAAAAACAGGTGGACTGAAACACATCTGCAGCTCTTAGGTATCTGCACAGCAAATACACCCTTGCAGATGTCAGGGTTGTGTGCCACTGTTACAACTAAAGGTCAATTGCCTACAAAGCTTTTGGAAAGAAGTTAAATTATTTGTAAGGGCCTTTCTGCTTGCTTCTTAGACACCTTCCTTATTTGATCTAAATGTCATTAACAACTCAATTGTTCACTGTTAGATTCAAAACAGGGTGAATCAAAATTATTAGTTTAGGTGTGACTAGCATCTTTTCAATTCACAAAAACTAAGCCTATAAAATCTGCTTTATCCCTCTCAGTGATTTGTTTCTCTCACCACATGCCTCCTAGCACGTCTCTCTTTTTGGAAGGCAAAAATCAGCTTGGACCATCTCAACATCACCTTTTTCTGGTGAGATTTCCATCACTACAGGAGACTGCTTAACATTTACACCACCCAAATCACAACATTAATTCCTATTTAGAGCAATGAATGAGATACATTTCTATTGGTAAGAAGTTTAGCAACGCCGAACAGTTTCTTTAACATCAGATTTTACCAGCAGTTCAAAATTTTCTTATATAAATATGGCTGCCTCACTAAAGTTTTTATGGCCTGGTTGTAGGCCTGAAAAAAACATTTTTAAAATAAAAACACTGATGCAACATTAACTACAGCAGGCATCTCTAGAATAACATGTTTTGATAACACCTAAAATGACTGGGTTTTAAGGGTGGTGTTATAATGAGAAAGGAGGGTGTTTAGAGCTGCAGGTAGCATTGTTTCCAATCTAAGAACACAACTGGGTGCAGAAAATGATGCGTCTCTTACTTTCAAATAATAAATAAGAGTATGATACAGGTTTCTCTGAAAGGTTACAGAGAGAGGAACAGGTGTAAATATGAGGACAGTGTTGCTGATAGTGATACAGTGGCAAATAACTGACTTTATAAAACAAAATCTAGGTTCTGAACCATGATGTCCAAAGACATACTACATGGTATTACATCAGATCCACATTAGGATTTTGCTAAATATTAGAAGGTGTTGTTAGCCACATGTTTGATTCTTAGAGAAGACTGCTTTTGCAGGGAGCCACGTCTGCACCCCTAACCAGTGAGAAGAAAAGAAGAAGGTGGTCTCTATAACCCTTTTATCATTTCTCTGTGAAAACAGACACCCCAAAGTACAACACCATCTGCCATACCAAGCCAGCAAAAGGGATATGCAAACTTCCAAAAGCTTTTTATTACAAACACGTACGAAGCGTTAAATAGTCAAATGGGAAGTAGCAACCTAAAGCAAAAAAAGCAAAGGGACAAATGATTTACTCACACAAAGATTTCTTTGTCTGGAAAAGGATCAGAGCAAGGCTCCCTCTCTAACAAGAACAAGAGATACTAGAAGTAGGAAAGAAAGGAGCAGGGAATTATCTCAGTGCATGTGTCATAGACACCCTCTCAAGGACTGCAGCAGTTGCTCAGATTCTAGATAAGGATACAAGAATTGTAACAGCCAAGATGACTAGCTGGAAAACTATTGTCTTGTTAAACCTAGGATAAACTTATTATCTAGTA
This sequence comes from Merops nubicus, assembly GCF_000691845.1. Taxonomy (NCBI): domain Eukaryota; kingdom Metazoa; phylum Chordata; class Aves; order Coraciiformes; family Meropidae; genus Merops; species Merops nubicus. The sequence continues at coordinate 35,908 of NW_008594410.1, read as the reverse complement.
AAACTCTCATTTCCTGAGAAAAAAAAACAAAACCTTATTCCCACAGTTCAAATCTTTATGTCTGTTATGTGTACCACAATCTTACAGTGCTGGTTTAGTGGTGTTGCTTTATGGCTTTATCAAGCTTATCAGTTATCAATATTGCCTCACAAATAAAACAATCTGACTAAAATGAAATGTACAAACAAACTTCATCACACCTTTTTCATAGAGTTTTCAAGGTAATCACTGTTGTGGCAATGATTCCTGTAATTTTTCTTCTAAAAACCTGTAAGCTATGAGCTGAACAGATTTGGGGCTTAAATTAGACACTGCATAGTAAGAGGAGAAATCTGAACTCTTTAAACTCACTGGTAGGAATTCAGCTACAGCAATCACTCAAACACTCATGAATCTGTGTTCAAGAGCAGTTTAACAAAGTGTTCATACCAATCTTAAAATATCAAACAATATTTAAACACAAAAAAAGCTCTAGAGCATAATACTGAAAAAATTATTACAGTTACAGCTTTTGTTGCTTTTCTCAAAACTTTCAACCATTACACAAAAGAAAAACAAAAATCTGAAATCACAATTTTTTATAATAATTTTTGTTGTACACGTTGCTTGAAAATAACTCTTTTCTACTATTGGCAATCTAAATCCATTCTGCATTTCTAAATATATTTGCATAAATCATCTAAAGCAAATGACAGAAACTATAACCTGCATCTCATCTTGCAAACAGGAATGTGATCTATTTAATCAAATTTCTAACTGGAGTTTAGCTGTCAATGATGCCCCCAAAAAGTAAAAGAAAACATCCAGACAAAAGAGATTCAAATAGATAACAACTGCCTTAAAAAAAAAAAAAAAGAGAGAGATGAGATTGCAGAAATACTGTGAAAAGAGATGACAATGTAATCAAGTTGTCCCTGTAAATTTGCCACCCACACTAAAATCTTCTGTGTTTTATATGCCAGTTATACTGAATTTCTGGGGGAAAGTTGCACTAAAAACATCCCAGTTTCAGTGGCATAACATCTCTGGCTTCTGCTTTAGACTGTTTAGGACCAGTGTCTAGAAGGTAAATACATGTTCCAAGTCTCTTAATGACACCTGCAGCTGTTAATAGAAAACCCAAAGCTTAATCCACATTGGATTTCTGGTTTGGGGTTTTTTTTTTGGGCTTGCATCAAATATGTGTAACATAAAAAAAAAAAAAAAATACAAGTAAAACACAGCATAATAAACATATATGGGTTAAAGAACAAGCACCTGGACATCTCTAATTCTAGTATTCATTAACATTTTAATGAATAAATGGCTTCAAAGCTTAAAACTCTTTTATTACTGTTTTCTGCGCACAGTGTAGTACAAAACATTAATAAGCATCTCTAATTTATCCACCTGTATAGCACAAGAACGTGGAAATGAACAAGAAAAACTACCAGGCAGAAATTCTTTATAAAATATTATCCTACAATGCCACACATGCCCACCTGACACAGACGAAAGAGATCTCAAAAATTATTATGGATGCAAAGAGTTTAGCAGGATTTAGAGAAATCCTCCCTCCTTCCAACACGGCTATAATCATTAACCACTGCACTGGAATTCCAAGCTGTTGCTTCATCTCAGAAGTTAGTTTGGGGTTGTTGTCTTTGTTTGTTTGTTTTTTTTGTTTGGTTTTAATTTTATTCTAATTAACATTGCAAGCCAGCACAGAAAGAATTTGCCAGATATCATCTGTCAAAACACTTATGGATATCATGTGAAATCTGTGTTTCTACACTTCATATTAGATGCAAAAAGTGTGCTGGGATAGTGCTAAAGAGCAGTTAGCTTGAGAATTCCAAGTCAAAAGATGAGCTCACCATTCTGTTCTCTAAGAAGTTAGTTAAGAACAGCATATCCACAAAAGCTAAGATTTCTTCCTTAGTCAAGAACCCTGAAAACTTTTAGTATTTGGAATCTGGTCTTGATCATGTACCATATCCATGGATTCTATCCAGATCTAGGGATAAACTGGCAAACATGAAACCAAAGATTATTTTTATTGTTCTCCCTCTCTTGTCTACCAAAGGATAAATTCTGCATTGTGAGTTTCAGGAGAAGTACACCATTGAAAATGAAAGTAAAGGAGGGTAGAAAGTCAACATTAAACAAATAATATCAATGAATAACAGTGTGTTGTAAGGAACTCTAGCTGATACGTTCAATGTGGTGAAGGAACACTTCCCCACAGATCACTTCATAAATAAATTTTAATTGCTTTGCTTTATTGCTTTTCCTTTAGCTTTAGATTGTGTGATCAAAGCCTGAAGATATTAGTCTTCAGCACCACGCCTTTCCAGCATATGGTTATAATGTATTTTATATTAGTCTACCAGGGAAATCAAGTCTTGCCTCCCAGCTTTGCTTTTAGCTTTTGGAGATTTAAGAGGTGGTAAGCAGGTACTGCTGTTCCTTGAAGGGGCAAGAGTGCTGCACCTGTAACAGAGTCCTTCCTACCTTCCTTTGGAGGCAGACAGTGACAAGAAGTATTACAAATAGTTTGTACAATGTTCAGCTTCCCTGCCAGTTAGTCTGCAGTCTTCCTTCTAAATTGCTCCCCAGTAGCAGAAAACCACTGAGACAAAACTTTGCAGTGAAAGATCACACAACAAATCCTACTGAAAGAACAAAGCATGGTCTGGAAACTCAGCCTGTGGGGTGAGGTGTAGCCATCCATTACATATGCTCCTGCATCAGAGGGGATACTTTTTAATAAAGTTTTATGAGGTGAGTTCTGGCAAGTCCTTGGGATCACTGAGTTCCTGACAGGCAGGAGAAACAGAACCCTAAACTGTATGAGAATCTGTAATGCTGATATTTGCAATACAAGAGAGGCCTCTTTAGTCACTGACAGCATTTATTTGAGTGCTACATGTTTCAGTTAAGAAAGAGGTGTTTCCGTTAAGGTGTGCTTGTAAATATGATGCTGTGTTGGACCTCTAGGTACAATATATGGCCACATGAATCTTACTCAGCATGAAAACAATTGGTATAGAATATTTAACTATATCTAAGCTTTAAATACACCAGCACTTTAAGAAAAATCTATATTTTATGGGTTAAAATATGTATAAGTTTAAATTTATCTGCACATTTCTACTTTGGAAACTGTTCCTTGAGAATAACATTAATATTTATTACGTTTTCCATGTCTGAGCAATTATATGGGCATAAATTCTTCAAGAGCTGATTCTGCAGGACCTGAGTGGTTACATGGTATCCTATTTATGTCATTGGAATCTCAGGTAGGACCCTGTGCAACATCTGTGCTTGGCCTTTAAGACACCCTTTGTTACACTAGCATTAGCATCCCATTTGACATCTCTGGGAGAGGAGGTGGAAGGCCCTGGCACTTGTTTGTATTCAGCTTGATGGCCTCATTCCCAGCAGTGTACTCAGGGCTGTGGAGCAGCTGCCCTCAGAAGTCTTGAGGGCACAACCCTCTTTTCTCTCAATTTTCGTAGCATGAACCCTCCAGTGGTCACTAGCTCCACTCCTCTCCCACTCAGGAAAGAGAGGTGGTGGCTGAAACTACTGAAGGGACATCCTCCACGTCCTGCTCTAGTGGCATGGAGCTGCTGGCAGCACACAGAGCAGCTAGAGCTCTCCCGGGGAAAGGTCCTGCTTACAGACAACTGCCATTTCCCCACTTTGCTATCAGCAGTAAGCCCACTCCTCCTAATTTCTATGGGCTTACCCATAAATTTGTGTGGCTCTGACATACTTTGATACCTTGGAGCATTTCTTCTCATTTCCTACTAGAAAATACATATCATTATAGGATTGCACACAAACACTGGCAGAGTACATTGAATCATCAGGTTAGCTGGCATGCTTGATTTCTCCACAGTGGGTCCAAGAAAGGATGCTTTCTAGCAAGAGCACACTTCAATTCTTAAACACTTGCTCTTTTTTTTTTTTCCTTAACTACAAGTTCTACTTGCAGCAAATCTGTAAAACCAAAAGACATTGCAATGCAGTTACAAATAAAATACAGGCCAAGAAATCACGGATCCATGCTGTGTGCATCCCTGAGAGAAACGGCAAAACAAATTACACTGAATGGAAAAGTAAATGATGGATCTACCAAATGAGAACAATTCTTCACAAGATGAACAAATTAATCTCAGAGTACCATTTCCATATGCACTTTCTACACAACCGAAAAAGCCACTCTTTTTGTAGCTTCAGGAGCATACCTTCAGCTGGCAAAGACAGAATGCTAGGTGCTCAGAAAGGTGACTTTTTTTGGACAAATGAGGAAACTTAATGAATTCCCCACTCCACAGACGGCTGTAGTATATGTTAGAGCACCTGCTGCAACTCACTTCATACCACATTGCAGTTATGAAAAATAGTTTGCTATTTTGGAACCCCCTGGCAGCCAGAGTGAATCACTGTGGGCCCAAAGCTCATTTATCTTTTGTCAGAACTGAAGCCAAATGAACGCCATCTTGCCCGGCAGCTGAAGAATGGGGAGAAAAACACTCTGCAAGTAAAAATAACCAGAGGAGCATACAAGAGTTGCAAAGATAAGTGACTTCTGGCAGGTAATAAAAAGATTTTCACAACTCACTCAAGCTTTTTAGACCAAAGCATTTCCCTGCAAGGTCCTGAGGAAAGCAACTGGGGAGAAAGGGAGGGAGGAAGAGAGAGGGCATGGGGACATGATCAATTAGGAGGAGGAGAGGGAGTACAGTATGAGCCACAGTCATACACACACTGCCATGGCCTGCCACTAGCTATGTGACCTGCTGGATACACAGACAATTTTAGGATTCTAGCTCCAGGTCTCACATGACAGATGCAAGGCAGAACTACTCTGACAGATGCTCTACACCTCCAAAGCAGGAAAGGCAAACCTGAACACTTGCTTCTAGTCAAAACCTGTGAAAGTTGAAAGATTACACATGAAAGGACTTGGATACTGTGTATCATGAACTGGGGAACAGCTGCTCTCTCAATACTGTTAGCCAATAGAAACATTGCCTGTGCCACTCTCTAAGATCCATGCTGCTTAGGCTTCCCACAACTGTTGAAACCAATACTTACACCACGTGAACACTGACTATCTCGACGATTTATATCATATTAGTTCCTATCGGACCCTTCTTCATATAGTTCCATTCTGAACCTTCCAGTGAAGCACTGACTGAATTAATTCATTGCATTGATTAAATCAATGCAATGTTTCCCAATGCACACATGTCCCTAGCGAATCTCTGTAATGGCTGACAAAGCAAAAACTGTTCCCCTAGAGTTCTGAACTCCAGCTACACTTTGATATGTTTTCCTTAGTAAAGCACAGTAATGACAAAGGCAGAGGCACTATCTTCTACTAGATGAGCTCAAAATCTAGAAAGCTTTGGCCTTTTTCCTCTTCCAGCTATGCTAGCTGGTCTAATAAAAGATAGGCCTCCTGCAGACCTTGTAATATTTAAACAATGCAATGATTCTATAATTTGAATGTGAAGAGTAACCTCAATAGATGCAGATACTATTTTCTCCTTTTCTATGTCCCTTGTCTCTAGTAAAATACGTACATGCTCTTTCTTTGTCAATAGGAACCTGTCTCAGTTGCTCATTCAAGCTTTCAAAGCTTTTTTTTTTTTTTTTTTTTCTCTGTGGCTGTCAAGGAATCCTTGGAACCACTGTAAGAGGAATTGTAAGGCAACCTTAAAGGGGAAAGATACGGAAAATATTAAACCTAGGTTAATCCCTGGCTTTACATGTATGGCTGCTACTCACTGTTTCTGTGAGTAGCCACGCTTTCCTCCCTTGCCTCCTATTTATCTACAAAGTAGTGTTTCAGCCATTAAAGACACTATTCAGGTATTATTAGAAACATACAAATAGATGAAACACACCAAAATATGGAGTGATTCACAGAACGAAGTTAGACTTTCAAGTTCAATAAAGCTGAACATAGTTGTGACTTTTCTTTCCCCCAGCTGGAGCCACAAAGATTGCCCTAGGAATTCATAATACAAGTAGCATTAACATCAAATTATTGCTATTTGATTTCTGCACAATCAAAGGTACTTCTAGCGTAACATGATCTTCCTATGACTAAATGCTCTGGTACTAATGTTTTACCACAAATACAAAACTAAAAAAACATGGGACAATGAAGAGAATCAAAAAAATACAGGTCAATGCTTTTAGGTAGAAGGACCCTGAATCAAGATGTCACCAAAGTATTTAATCTATTTTGTCTGCAGATTTTTAAAAATTTATTTGTATCTCTAACTTACAAATAACCACTGACTTTGAGCAAATGAGCTGAGCACCTGATTTAACTCTGATCAAAAAAGGCAGAAGTGCTTCTCTTGGTTTCCTTAGGAGTCAGATCAGGTCTTTTAATTCACTTTAATTAGCTTCTTTGCCATTTTGACAATATCAATATGATCTTTAACACTTGTCTTACTGGACTTCAACTAGAAAGCTAAAGAGTTTTAAATAATTCTCACAAATCCAATTCCTTCACTTGCATCAACTTAAATAGATGTACCTGGTCTGCCTGAGCTGATTTTCCCATTGCAGCACTCATAGTGTGGTGTTTTTGTGTTGGGAGTTAGAAGGGTGTTGGTAACACCCATGTTGTGACTACTGACCAAAGGGATATTCCATACAGCTCAACTGTAAAGCTAATACAAAGGGGGAGGAGGTGGGGGCTACTCCTGGGTCCTCTGGAGCAAACACTATGCATTTTGGAGCCCATCTTCCCAGGACGGGGCCAGACATCGCCTGCTGATGGGAAGTGGAGAATACATCTTTGTTTTTTTTTCATTTCCTTTGATTCCACATGCAGCATTGCTTGCCTTTGCTTTTCAATTAAACTGGCTTTGTTTTTACCCGCAAGGGTTTTGTCTTCATCTTATTTTCCTTTCCCCTTTTGCTCTGTGGAGGAGGGAGATGAAAGGGGAGGGTGATAGAGTGGCTTGGTGGGTATCTGGTGCTCAGCCAGGGTTAACCCACCATAATATACCACAGACTGCTTACAAGCCAAAAACCAGAGTCTCAGAAGAATAACAAAAAAGCAAGAAATGAGTGATGTGGTATCATAATTTACAGATAAAAGAATAATATAGCCTTCCCCTTAATGTCCTGAGAAAAGCAACACAACTCTTGTGCAATAAAGTCCATGTTCATGATACTTTGAATTACTTCTTTAAAATTCTGTTCTATAAAATCATAATATATGAAGTACAGAAAAGCTGTCATTATAGCCCCCAGCTCTTCTTTGAGCTGCATCTCAGCAATGACATGTGGACAGTGAAATCTTATATCCTAGGTTTAACTTCAAATTCAAACCACAGAAATGGATTTGCTCATTCATATATAGCTGACATAGATGACATATCAACATCATTGCAGACAACTGAATGAAGACACAATCCCAAACAAAAAAATATTAAAAAAAAAACCTCTGCGATGCAAAATACATTATACAGAAAATAAATTGGGAAACTAATTTTCATTCCACATACGCAATTCAGAAATCTAATTTCCCTTATTGGATTGGCTTTTATCACTTTGAAAAGAAGTAGGATGACACGATGGAGTGCTTTCTGTGGCAAACACTAAGAATGATCAGAAGTACTAGAAAATCCTCACCACACATAGAGCTAAAAAAGTGGGGAGGTTTTAATCTGCAGACAACCTAAATGCAAAGACACGTGACTCTTTTGACAAAAGTAAACAGAAATCTTCTAAAAAGTCTTGTTAGAAATATATTTTTTCAAAATGGTTACAGAAGAATAATTTTATTTTTGATTTACAATTAGGTTTTTCCAGTTTATTTCTAGAGGGTCATGGCCCAGAAGTTAGTAAACCCCAAACAGTCTGAGACACAATGCTGGGGGAAAAAAAAATACTACACTACCCACACTATTCAAAGCATTTTTAGATTAAATTATTTTATGTTCTTTAGTGGAGTTATTCAGATGGATAATGCTCATGACAGGATGATTTTCCTGTTGCCCCTAACAGAGGGGTGTAACTGAGCTAGTAAGCCATACCATTTACAGCTCTCTCAAATCCTGACAGTTCTCCATTTCACATGGAGACAAAAGTCCTTTCATAGCTTCATTAAGTGACATTTAAGGATCCCATCAAAATTGTCAATAATTGTTGGAAATTCAGGGCTGAATTCTCAATACCAGAACAAACTTTTGCCAATGAGTTTCCTGTCCTGGTTTGGAAGGATTGGTTTGTCACTTGCGGCATTCTCAGTTTCACTTTCTCTGAGGTTCCCCTGGGGCTTTATTACATCCTTCTTAATAGAGAAATGCAAAGACAAATGTTTTCTACAGGATTTCCTAATAGCCATTAACCCTTTCCCTGAGTGAGTTTTTTAAAAAGGTAAATGTGCATGAACTTCCTGTGAAGCAGGTAAACGCCATGCAGCAGCACAAGCAACATTTGTTTTGTGCTGCAGCTTGTTTTCATTTCACTTTTTTACAGGGAGAAAAAGACACTCATTTCTCCTCCTATTCTGAGGCCATCTCACCACTCACCACTTTAAAAAAAGAACGGGATATAGCACTTGAAATTTCCTCTTGAAAAATATTCACTGAAAGGGAAGTTTTCTTCCTACAATATAAAATAAATCTCAGAAAAGCAGGTATGTCAAATCAGATATCCCTATAAACACACTCAGAAAAGTTAAATCATACAACCACTAGGAAAGTACCAAGCCAGTTACAGCAGAAATGAGGCTATACTAGTTACTTACCCTGGTAATAGAGCCTTAGGACATGGAACTCACTTCAAGGAAGATCCATAGCTATGGTACATGGAATTTTGTGAACCTGTGCTGCTCACTCTTCTGCCAGAGAAGAAAAAATCTCTTATTTTACTAGAATAATGAAATTCTTTCATATGCAGATGTGTCAGGCAACAGCATAGCCCCAAGGGTACTGGCAAAACCTGTGAGACACCAGACTCCAGCGAGCTGTTCATTAAAAGCAAGCTCTGATCAAGACAACAAACAAAATGGATTCAAACTGTATCCATTCTCTTCCTTCCCATTTCTCTTTTCAAGGGTTTGATGAAGTACCTGACACCTAGACTTAAAAGATTCCCGATCAGTTCTAGTTTCCTCGTCAGAAAAAGCAAATGCATTGGATTGATCAAACACCTAAGAGCTTTCATAAAAGTGTATCGAGTTCAAAGACATGTTAATGAGAGAGAGTTTCTTGGGTCCACAGTGCATTTTCAGGTCAAAGTGAAACCCTTTCTTGTGTCTCTCCAGTCACTGGCATCAGCCAGTTGGATGCAAGTAACCCATGTGACACAGGGATCGGAAGTCGGGTCCTTCCCTTTCCTCTGAGCACAGCAGTGGTAGGGTTATTCCTCTCTGCAGAGACACCAAAGGATACTTCCAAATCTGAAATCATCATGGCTAAATACACAGCTCTAAACAACATCCCTTGGCAAGTTTCTTTCTGGCAACACTAAATTATGCAGTGTCATCTTCCTGACAGAGAAAAGAAAATACCACTTTGGGCAAGAATGTCCTCCAGACAAGGACAGACTGGGTTTTGTCCTCAGAAAGTACAACCGGCCTTATTTCCAAGGGGGATGCTCAAAACATTTCAGAGACAACAGGCAAATTTTTAAACCTACACAATGTAAAAAAAAGAAAAAAAGAAAAATCCAACACACAACAAAACCCACATCAATTTCCAAGTAAGAGAACTGATGCACAGAGAATACATTTCCCCAAGACCATCCAGGAAGTGAGGGATTCAGGAGAAGAGTCCTTCATCTCTACTTCTGACTTAAAGAAGCACCTCCTTTTTCTGAAACACCCATATTATAAAAAATACTTGGCTGCTACCTGTGTGGGAAGAGAGCCTGTTGTACGTTGTTTAAATGATGTAGCAGCTTATTTCCACAGAAAAGTCTTCTCAAATAATTTTAACTACTAAGCATCTGCTGGAGGTGTTTCTTATGCCAAGCAAATGTCACATCAAGGAAGTCACTCACATTGTGCTAACACCTTAGTAAGTCATTCTTTCTTTGTTTGGCTTGATGCTTTAATATTTAGAGACAGTTTGAAGTTTTCTACATTATTAGCAAGCAGCTTGTTCAGAACTATAGTGAAGGTTACATTGAAAGTGTCCTTTTTCTTTCAGATGAAGTTCATGTGCAGTACTCAAAACAATCTAAGAAGATCAGTCCTCATTAATCTAAATTTTGAATCTGAAAATAGAGTATCAAAAGGCTTTGCTCCCTCAATTGTACTGCTTAATCTCTCTCGCTTGCTTTCTCTTCACTTTTCTCCTCCCCATTTTGTCTTTGTAGCCATAATATACAGCTTTTTAATGTTTCTGCTTTTAGGTAACAAGCTGAACTATGAGATGAAGAACTGAAAGTTAACCACGTTTCAGATTCCATCTCTTGTGTAAATGCTTCCTGTTACAGTCTGTTCTTTACCACTTTACACTATGCACCAAGAGCACAAAAAGAATGATCACTAAGTACAGATTTCTGAAACTTGGACACTATTTCTACAGCAAAACTGGATCCCCACTTACAGAAAAAAAATTACTATTAAAACAGTGCAAATGATATGTCAAACACAGAGACTAATTGGGCTCTCTATGTTGTAGAGGTGGCTGTGTTTACAGACAGACATGGAAATTCAGCACTAGGGTTTGGATAGGGTATTTTGGGAAGGGTATGGATCAGTACACTACAGAAATAAGGATCACAGAGCAAGACAGATCACTTTCTAGTAAAGCAGAGGACAGCAACATTGCAGATTCATCCAGCTTTGTGGATAAAACTAGCAGAATTTAGCTAATCCTCACACACAGGAGCAGTATGGTTAAAACTCCTCAGTCAGCCATTCTGGGGTGAATCTGGATCATTTGGGTTTTAACACTATTGTGATGGCTTTACTTTTCACTGAGCAGACTATTATCCATTTAATTCGGAAAGACAGTGAATTCTTAAAAGTGAATTTTTAAATGTGAATTCCAAGTTCACTGTGAAGAAGAAACCAGCGGGCAGTTTGGACCACTGTGAATAGCATCACTTACCTAATAGTAGGAAAAGTGTTAGTTTTTCTAGTAACAGATATATAGAACAAAGCATTTCCACACACTCTGGGAGGAGTTAGAGAGACACTTCTGGTAAGAATAAGTAGTTTTATGCCACTTGTCTGCCGCCCTCCAACTACCCTATCCTACCTTCAGTAAAGAAAACTAAAAATTAGGTCACCTCTTATATGTCTAAAATTAAATTCCTCTTCCACTATGATACCCTAATATACTCATTGCTTTGTTCACAATTTACCTTCAAACAGAACCTGATATCTTTATTATTTTCTAATTGGCGGATTACTGCATTTGTAGATCACTGCTTTGAAAAAACACATTTTTTAGTAAGTTTTTATGGTTAGAGCACACCAGAACAGCTCTTGCAAGAAATAAAGCAAAAGGCCAATTACTGAAGAGAAAGTAAACTTCTTAAGATTCATCTGTATTTCAGAGCTTTCAAGCAAAATATTGCTATTCTTATAAATGTAATAAGGATTGACAGAATAACACAGTACATAAGATTAAGGCGCAGAACAGGAAGAACAGACTTAAATTTGTTTTGATTAATAGCATTGCTTCTTGTCATCATTGCAAAACTGCCTCTGTCCAATTTACAAGTAATTTTTACAACTGGACAGCTATATTTGTGTCTTCCTGAAAATTCGCTTTTGAACAGTTGCTTTGCTTTCCTCACGCTTTGCCTTGAAATGGATTTGAATGTGGTGGAAGGATGAAAGAGGGATGCCTGCAGCTGCACTTACTCCAAAGAGCCATCTCCTCACACAGCATCCAGCTAAAAACAGTGACCAAAAGCAAGTCCCTAGGGGAGAGTAGAAATGCAGAACAGGCTTCTTTTGAGCACTCCAAGCAACTGAGCCCCCAGCTATTTGCAGCTTGGTGCTTTCCTCCGCTAGAGCAGTTTCTAGCTGTGTTTAACATCCTTCCAAGGATTTCTCTTCCACAAACTTGTACAGCCTTCTATACAGCAGCTCTGATGGACTATTTAGGGATAAGAGTCTCCCAAATAAACAAGAAGCAATTTTCAAGCCAGAAATCTATGGAAAGAGAGGAAGCATGGCCCCAAGAGTAAATGAGAAACCTATAGCCTCACCAAAGAACTTGGCAGGAAAAGTGTTTATACTGCTGAAACATCCAAGTGATCGACTCTGGCTCTGAGGCAGCTATGCTGTGAGGGCCCACTGCTAGCTTGTTTGTCTATTATGGAAGATGTACCAGGGACAAAAGAGTCACAGCTGTTGTGTTTTGTGGCCACAGAAAACAACCTCACAATTCTCAAGTCTCAAATTTTCAGACCCAAACAAGGCATCCCAGTGCACACAGTCACACCCTGCAGAGGTTCATCACCTGCAAGAAAGGGCATTCAAATGGACAAACTATCAAGTGACCCTGCAGATCCCACATCTGTGGCATTCCAAATGCCTGCAAAACATCCGTCTGAACCTTACACAAGCCTGGTTTTTGCACATGTCCCTTATTTTACTAACCTGCATATGCCCAGATCATGAGCAGACCAGAAATTCCCTCTTCAAACCACATGCTCAGCCTGCTGAGCCACCACCAAGAGCATTCTCACACCCATGGAAATGGAATCAGCCTGAAACTCCAGTAAGGTAAATGGGTTCTAGCATCCCATATATAGGATGTGAATTAACCCTATCCACATTCAAACACCTCAAGTGTTAGTCACAACTTTCTGCTTTCATCAGACACAGCTGAAGTTTCGTTGATATAATTCAGAGGGGTTTTTTTTAAATCTTTCAGCAAAGCCTAGCTTTTTTTTAATGACTCTGAATAATATTGCTTTATTTCATATATGTTAATACCACTTTATTTCAAAACTGATACATAGTTTGAAGATGCTTCTTAAAAGATTAATCATTATTGGCAATAAATTCCAGAGCATTTTTTTCCTGTCTTTTTGGTGTCGGATGTAAACAATTTGGAATTTATAAAGACATATGTAGGGATCACCTTTGGCCATATAGATTCTCACATGAGATCACAAAGAGCATACTATCATATGGTAACAGCACCGCAGGCCCACGTAGTGTTCTAGAAGATATGCATCAATGTGGTCTTTAAGTTAATCTGCCCTTTATGCTAAATTCCTACAGACATCGATGAGTTCTGCATACAAGAAAGAGTAGATAGAATATAATATAAAAATAAAGTGGCAGCATCAACTAAAGTTCCTTGTTCTCCTGAGTTTGTCAAGGCTTTGTTACTTGGCAGCTTTTCATGCAATATTTATTATGGCTGCAATTTTTCCCCATTAACATGTTTTAATCTGGGAAAAAATGTCACATTTTTCTATTTTAAATATATGAAGTCTGACATTTTTTATGAACACATCTTTAGCAGATTGCTTTTTGTTCTAACCTCAGAAGAGTGGGGAAAAGATGCTTCTCCTATCTTCTTACTTCTTTTTCCTTTGAAGTTTATATAGTCCTTGTGTTTGGGGTTTGTGTGGTATACAGATTCTCACAGAGTTGAAGTCATAGGTAATGTTCAGGCATTAAGCTATTATTGCTCAAACTACAAGTGGATAGAAAACTTCTTTGCTATTATCAAAGGCAGAACAAGTCATATATCAAAGAAATAGGTCAGAGCTGACTCCTTGGGCAGCCTAGATTCTGTCTGGTGCATCAGCATTTCAAATTAGCAGGTGCACATGTGCTATGTACACAACAAATTGGATAATCTACTGCTTGATAGCTCAGAAACATTAGCATTCAGTCAGATGGTACTTTAGCACTTACTCCACTGTAGATGATGTATGTTGCAAGCAGCACAGGGAAAAAAAAAATCTAGATATGTCATAAGAATTCTTTTAGAACTCACCAAAAGAGTTCCTCCAAGCTAGTATTTCTTTTTTTTTATTTAAAAATAAGTCAGCTCATACAAACTGAAATTTGCATCTGCTCATCTAGAGTTCATGCTATGCATCAGAATTGAAAGCATAATTTTCATCCTTCCACATGTACTGAATTGTTGTTGTTATCCTTTTTTCCACATGTGAAAATCTATAATCTATGTCAATATCTGCATATCTAAACTTGTATTTCAGCAGCCTGGCTTACAGGTCTGAAACCATGCTGTGCAACTAAAAGGAAAAAAGTAATTTATTTCTCTCCTATGAGGAATGTCCTATTGTTATGATCCAATTCTCCTATCAGAATTGGTCACTATTATGTTTTAATTAGGCATTTAATACATCTAATACATTTCATGGCTTTGAATTCTTTTCTTAATCTGTATTATTAAAGTTAAGAAATAGCAGTTCGCCATTTAAATAGCTGGGGAGACCACTAATAAGATGATTTTTTTTTCTCCATGTAGATAGTTTCCCAAATCATTAAGCATCTTTTAAAGGTAACATTTACATTCATATCGTAAACATTCCATGTGAGGATCTCGCTACAAACAAATGGATAATACTGCAAAATAAATATGGCAAGTTCTGTTGGCAGGGGGTTGGACTACATGACCTTTGGAGGTCCCTTCCAGCCCAGACTTACTATGATTCTATGATTTTACCTACATTTAATACTTGATGAATCTGTAAGACAGCAGACTTTTACCAGCGGTAAATGAGATACAAAGGTGTATGTGCTGTTTTCAGCATCTTTTCCCCTCCACACATTGTTTAATCACAGTGGAAACTCCTTCACTGAGCTGCTTATCCACAGTATTTAGAAAGCAAATTCAACATAATATGCATTTTTGAACCTGTACTATATCTAACTAACCCAATGGCTTACGTAGAGATCTGAACAAAAGCGACACTTTTCCTGTCTTAAGGGGAGCAGAAGGCATCCATGACAGAGTATAGAATGCCTCACAGGAGAATGTCTGAGTATTTCAGACCATATATCCATAATCTAACTCTAGATCCTGACTACGTTACAAGAAGCCAAGCCACTTCCATGGAGCGTATTTTTTCTTGTTAGTGCCCATGGCCTTTTCCAAAGCAGTGTCAGCAGCTGCATGCGAAACAGCTGAGAGACATCATTAAAAATATATAGAAATCTCTCAGCTGACCGCCCGGTGAGAATTAGTGAGCAATTCTGCTATTACAAGCTCTGTCCCTTGTTCAGCTGTCAACCAGACTGAACAGGGGTCTGGGCATCATAAGCATTCTCACCATTTGGTCACCACCACTTTGCCTCATAATATTTTCTATCACCATGAAGTTCAGTGTCTACCTTTGGCTGGTAGAACTTCAGCTTCCTGAACTTCAGTCTCTGAGTCTACCTGCCACAGCATCATGAGACAAGCAGGAAGAGGTTGAGAGATGTAAATTCAAGTTCCTGGTATGAGATTACACTTCAAAACTGAATGTTGGAATGAATGTAGGCTGTGGATTCTAACAACACAAAAACAAGGACGTGTGTTATCCCAGTCAAAAGACAACACATCACGTAACACTAGGATGATCTCTGTGTCTCCTCACCACACAGGATATCAGATTATCTCAGCCCTATCCCAATGCACTCTTAGAGTCACACTATCATTTGCCTCACACATACGTTTTTAAATAAATGCACAGATGACTGCTACAAGCTACATATACTCATATCACATAAATATCAGCTGTTATTTTCTTATAAATGCAATTGCAAACATGTAATAAATAAAAGAACAAACCAATACTCTACCATGCCAGAAAAGAAACAGGCAAGACAAGAACTCATCGTTAGTTTTATCCTGCTGCCACTGCTGAGCTTCACTCAAAATTTGCCAGGCATAAGCTTTGGGTTTAAAATAACAGCGACCGTGAGTGACAATTTCAAGCAACGCCAACAACCTTTCATTCTTGCAAAGTAAACTGCACCAAGATTAACATAGTCACATAGGGTAGAGCTTTGGGGTTCTTTCAAACACATTTTCCATTTTTAGTCTAGAAATAAAAGATGAAGTTTTGTTGTTTGGGTTTTTAAAAAAATCTTTGCCAGCAATCTCTTTTTCAGTTTTTCTACTCCTCATGGTTATGTGCACACAAAAAATTCTCCTAGTATTCCCTGACCAGAGGAAACATCTTAGCATCATGGTTCACAGTCAGCTATCTAGCTGAAAACACAGATCCAGCTGTGTAGCTGCAAATGGGAGCAATCCCTAGAAAAAGGTTCCAAATGTTAATTTAACTTGGCTGCTAGTTGGAGAATTATTAGAAGACGGAGATACCCTGCAATTCTCCATTCTGCAGAACAGTAGAGAAAGTCTGGGTCAGGAGGAAGTCTATGAAAATCAGTTGTCGGGTTGTCTTTTTTTTAAAAAAAAAAAAACAGAGTTCTTAAGCCATTACCAGCTGATCACTTGAAGGAAGTACACAGTTGTTTTGATTAACGATTGAATTTTAAATATTTATGATGGGTGAAGAGTGTATTTGGAAATTATCTGGGGTACTGCTGTTTGTCATATGCTCCTCACCAGGACTCTCCTGCAAATAAGATAATATCACAACAGGTTTTAATTCCAGCATAAAAGATAGTAAGAAATTATAGAGACAGAAATAACTGTGGGGAGAAAAATTTATCTAGTTAAAAGTTGATTCAAGACTATATTCAGAATATTCTGAAATTAGTTGCTTCTTTTTTTTTTTCTCTGTAAATCAGTCTTCTGGTGACTCAGTATTTAAACACTCCCGAATCAACTTTTCAAATGCATTTTAGCATTCCATAGGAATTTACATCACTTGTGTTCTGCCTGAAGCATTTCAAGCACAGTAAAAAAAAATGGGTGATATTAGAAAGCACTACAGTACCTGCAAAGAAACGATGGCCAGGTTACCTCTGATTACATTGGTAAAGCTGGTCATAGCCTACCCGGACCAACACCACAGGTATAGGCATTGCTAGAAAGCAGGGCTTGGGCATTTGGAATTTTTGGTCTCCCTTCTTCAGCAAGGAGAACAGAGGAGAAGATCCCAAGCAAACCAACCACACATTTTTCCTCTCCATTCCCTTTTCCCCCAAGTTATGATGGCAGCAGAGGTAAAAACAGTCTCCTCATCTTCTCTCCTCTTGAGCTGCCATAAGGGAAAACATGCACTGAAATTCTTTAACCTTCCATTTGGCATTTTGGAGAATTTTACACTGCCACAATGTTGGTGATTTTAGAACAGTCAATGCCTTAAAGACAGCCTGGGAAGATCCTGTCACCTGCTAGGTCTGGGCATGGGAAGAGGTCATATCTTCCCTAGGGACCATATTTTGCAATGAGATATGAGGCCCCCACAGTTAATGCAGCTCAGAGCTCAGTTCATGCCTCCTGCTGGCAGAGTCACAGTGTCAGTCTCTGGTTCTAAACAACACTACTAAACAAATAGAGGAAAAAAAACAACTGAAGAATACTATTGCTCAAGGAGACCTAAAGCTTTAAACATAGAAGTGAGAATTAACAGTGACTCATCAGCAATGGAAAACAGTGTTGGGTGCTATTGTGTTTTATCCCTGCAAGTTAAAGTACTTTAAATACGCCACAGTTTTTACAATAAATGCTGTATCCAGGATTCTTAGAAGTCTGATGATGTTGATGCATAGTTGGAAGAAAAAAAAAAGCTTTTGGAAAAATCCTGCAAATATGTAAGAATTTCACAGAAACTGCTATATGTAGTCTGTGTGTGTTTCTCTAGTATAATGTGAGGAAATTTTTGTTTTTAAAAGGAAAAAAATATTAGAGTCCAGGATTTTTCATGATCCTTTGTGTTTTGTTAGTTATGAAGTAATCTGAACAAATACTTCGTAGCTTTCTTCAGCAATATGTTCATAAAAAATGAGCACATTCTGATTTAAATTCCAAGATGCTTTGACCATATCTTTTTTATTTTAGAGTTTTGCACCAGGGCTAAAATTGTTTAGCATATACTTCAGCCTAAAGCAAAATTTTAGACCTGGGCTAGTATCCATTAAAATACACATTCATAAGGCAGGTCGGGACACAACAAGGAGTAATACAAGACTGCAACCAGAGTATTTCTTTATGCACAATGACAACCACTAGAATCCTTCAGATATTCATCAGCTCCTGATGCTTACTTTTTGAAAAAGTCCTGCTAATTACTTACTGTACTTGGCAATATTCAGAAATTATTTTCTGCTGCCATAAGAAATATTTAGAACAAAAATATTCTCCCATTGGCACCTTTCTGTGTGGTATTAAGACTGGGAATGTATTTATATTTAGGTTTCACTCAAGAGAAAAAGGGTCTTCTATAATTCAGTACTACACTTAGAGAAGAAAAAACCTCCAGGCCACAATATGTAGTTAATATTCAGAATTAAGTCAGTTTATTATGCATCAACTGGTAGGTCAAACTCAGCTTTGTGTGCTGTAATTTATAATACAGCTTTATGCCCAAAGCAATATGGAAGCCCTGAAGCAACACTGAATTATTACAATTGAATCTGAACACCACCTACCAAAATGTATACGACTTCTTATACTTCTGTGGCATGCAGGCTATAAACATGATGTCAGATAGCTCTATGCTGCAAGGACATCTAAATAAAATATCAGTTTCATGACCAGTGTCAGCATTTGGCAGTCTACTTACTGCAGTCTTAGTAAGTAATATAAGGAACTTCATAACTTCCTAAGAACTAACAGATTTTTCTCCTCTAATAGCATAGCAAATAAAACTGCACGGCAATTAAGTAATGTTACAGTTTTGCTCGGGCTCAGACTTTATATTTACATAGTACTACATAGATCTACATAGTACTGCACAAAGCAATATGCTCCTGGAAATCCCCAGGAGTTAAGAGCTGAACTACACTACTCCCTTCCGCTTCCACATCTGGGTTCCTTCCTGCTCTGGAGCGAACAGACACATTGGGCTACCTTTGCAGTGCCATCACTATCAAGGGTTTGCTTCCAATTGGTTTAAACTATTCTATACACGGTAAAGGACAATACTGGAAATGGACATCTCTAAAGCAACCAAACCAATTACAGTCTCTTCAAATGCTGGGGAAATTAGCTCCTTTCCTCACGTTTACCTAGAGACAGGGTAAAACAACTCTGTAAAGCATAGAGCACCTTTGCCACCCCTGAAAACCAGACATGTTCTTATGTTGATCATTTTAAAAGACAAGGAAGCTTAAGATGTGAGAACATTTGGCCAAAAGTATGTCAGAAATATCCCTCTGAAGGGTATTTTCAGCCGTGATGAGTGGTGTGAGCGGAGACAGAACAAAGTTTCCATATTAAAAATGGTAAATTCTATTCTTCCTCACTCTCATACCATCACTCCAAGAGCTCTGCCCACAAAAGGTGCATTAACACCAAGCTGGGCAGCTCAGGCTTGGTCACCACTTTTGTATAGTTTTGCTAATGCTCTTCAATTCACATGGCCCTGTTAAGAAATAAAGTTTTTTAAATCCACATACCAAAACACTATATTCAAACTCCATCGACATCAGCTAATTAATTTCAAGTATTTTAATGCTACTTCTCATCATAGTGCAGCACATCCCTCTTCTCTTCTTCTCTCTGAGCTCACAAAGTACCTTATTTGTACATTCCTGGGAGCAGTTTTTCACTGGTGTATCCCTATGACTACAATGTGATGGATCTATACATCCTTCTGACTTACACCTCTTTGGGAAATCAGAACTAGTCCCAAGATGTTTAAGTCTCACCTAAATTAGTTCCCAATGTGAAGGAATCTGCAAATAAACTAATTAGAGATTAATTGGCTAATACATATTGATAAGTTAATTAGTGTTTATATAGTACGGTCTTTAGAAGATGTAAATTGGTCTTAAAACACTAAGTATTATATGCCAATTTCTAGAGCTGTCTGACAGTTCTTAGTCGCTGTATATATACCCTGTACTTGCTGTTGTATTTACCAGCTTACACGTCTCCATACAATCCTTTCCACATCGTTCGTTATTATGAACCTGAACTTCTCATTTTGCAAAGTAATTAACCAGAACAAAACAAACAAAGCCATATAATTGACTGGCATACACCTCCAGAGAGGAAAAAGAAACATCTGCTTCTGTTGTGCAGAAAGGGTGAAGTAAACCTTAGAAGTCATGCTGAGCTCTAAGTTGGGTGGTTTCACAGATCCCCATGTGACCCAGGAACAAACAAGTCTCCCCAGAATTTGGATCCAAATACTTCTTCATAAGCTCTTCTCCTCGAACGCGTCAACCTTCCTGAGATACAGGCAGGATTCACAGAAGCATATATAAACATGACTCTGCCAGTACAACATAGCAATATGAACTTCCCTCCTATTCTACCTACAACTTCCTCCCTGGTTTCAACTGATAGAAATTTTGTTTTCCTGGCTCAGTCTAACTCCATCCAAAAGCTGCTGTAATACCTCAAAGACTGTATTCCTATGGGCTATGGAGAATTTCTCATGTTGTTTATATGCTATTTATGAAATGAATTGTGAGCTTTTATTGTTTTCAGTCTCAAAGATATATATTCCTGTCTATTTTCCCCAGTTCTGAACTGGTTACTAATTCTGGAGTGTTCATCAATGAACTGCCAGCTACAATTGAGTCTTGAGTCAGCCCTAGAGAGGAAAATTTGAACTGCAAGTTTTTCATGTCACAAGTCCAGTAGGCTAAATTGCACTCTAAACCCGATACTTGTTTTAGTTACATTAATAACACAGACTGAGCACAAAGCTATAGAAAATGAACAAACTAATGCAAAACTCCTACCAGAACTGCTATTTAGGATAAATGTTCAGTTTTAGACATTATTCTGCTCATGCGCATACAGGTAGAGCCTCAACAACAAAACAACGTCTTAAGTTGCAGATCAGTAAAACTGAGCAGATTTTAGACACACAAACCCTACATAAACATTTATCAATGCTGATACTTGAAGACCACAAAGGATAGAATTTGGATTAGTCTTCCAATAAAAAGGAAAAAAAACTTGTGGTAAATTTGTGCCTTCCAAAGAAAAACCTTAGCATCTTGGCTCTAAGCAGTATTGGCATAGTCATTAACCCAAAAATTAACAAGTCTTCAAAGTGAGTATTTGAGCAGAAGGACACTTATTGCAGGACTAAATGTTATCCAGGAAAGGCTTTCCTTGCAGAAGAATCCACATAGCACCAGCTAAGTGAGATGCATACAAAATCTCCTGTTGTTTCCAGCTACACACACACACCCCACATGCTAGCAAAGTTACCAGAAAAAAACCGTCCTGTAACTCATGTAAATTAAGCTCCTCAGTCACACTTCTGAACCTTCTTCTGACTAACAGAGAGCTTCTGCCACAGCATGCTGCTTGTAAGCACCTCTGGGACTGATGAATCGGACCAATACGTCTTTGCAGGTAGCATCAGCTTCTCAGATTTAAATGGAGTTTTAGTCTCGGGAAATAATGAGACTTACAATACCACCCACAGCTACAACAAGGATGCAGATGTCTTTTTTCATAAGGTTTGACTGCACAAGCCAAACACTTATCATTAGCAGCCAAATACATGAACTGTGAAGAGTTCTCAATGCAAGGCACAAAGTCCTCAATTTATGTCTACCTTAGGCCTTCATAACGAGTTCTACCTTATCTTGCTATACTAGGACAGACAACAGACGTTTGCAAACAAAAGCTCCTAAATAAAAACATTTAAAGGTCTAAGTTTGCTAGAACAATTTAGATGCAGCTAACAAACTTCTTGAAGACAGCACAATAAAACTAGTTTAGCTGAAGAAGTTTGTTCAATCTTCAAAGATGTAGTAACGAAAATAAGACTCAAGAACAGTCCTACATTCATTTGGACACCATGAGTTAGCACCCCACACACAATTTAAACCATACAGAATATCTAATGCAGTAAGTCACACGAATAAATGCCAGGACAACAGCATCACCTTTATTAACATTTACATGCATATTGCATAACAGCATTTAACCAGCTGTTTAAGCCTCAGTTGTTCTCTAATGATATGTAGAATACATCATTCACATGAGTTTTAAATTAGTTACAATACACATCCAATAATTATTTTTTTTAAAAAAAAAAAACAAACTTACAAATATCTGACCTGCCGAATCATGAAATTGATCCAGTAGAAAAGCGGATGTAGGGTTGAAACTTCACTCCATTTACAATTTTCTTGCTATGTAATTTGCAAGCTTTATACTTTCCCTGCTGTAGTGTTTCTGCCATATTTAAGAAAGAGTTGACATGTATTTCAGAGCATCAGCATTGTTTCAGCTGTCTACAAAGCCTCAATTTGTCTTGTCATTCACCACCTCTAAGTCTTTTTCTTCTTTTTCCATCTATGCTACTGCCCCTATACTTGGTTGACAAAGGATATCAGCAACAAAGAGCTGCCTATGGAACACTGTTAGCTTCAAACACAGACAACAACAAATGCTGTTCACCATTATTTCTATAACTGGGGTTGGTCTTCAACCCTGGCACCAAGGTAATTGTCAGTTCAGGACAACTTGCATTTGCCTACAAATGTGAAAGAGAATCATGCCTATGAACTAGGAACATCTGCTGGAAGGGTAAGGGTGTTGGGAGGGGTGCAGGATGGTGTGCTGTGCGGGCAGAAGAGAGAGGGTCAGAGTCCACCGGGACAGATACTGCTGGGGTTTACCATTATGAGTGGAGTACAATCTAACTTCTTGCAGAAGGTGACAGATTCTCAGAAGCACAGTGAAAGACTTGGTGCCTGGGCACTGAAATTTAACCATTCTGCAAAGGGCAACAATAACTACAAGGCAGTGGCTGAATACCAAGTTTTCAGAATGCACACTTTAAAGAGCCTAATTTCCCCCAGCTTGCCTTTCCACCCTCCCCTCTCTCTCTTTCCACAAAGAAAGCACTGTAGGTACATGCAATAAAGTCTGTGCTATTTCTAGTCAAGGTCAGTAAAACAATTTTTCTATTTTTGTCTTTAAAAAAACATTTAAAGATCATTATTACCCTAACTGAGATAGTCTTTTTCAACATCAAGCCATGACTGAATCATCTTCCTATTCATAGGTGCAACTGTGGCTGCTGAGCCATGAAAACTGCCTTATAGAAGACTGTATGGTCTGTTGGTGCATTTGCATTACTGTTACCTTGGCACATGGGAAAATTCCTGGATCATTCCAAGACATTGGATTTGGGGTTTTAATGTCATTTAATCATAAAATTATTAAAATCCTGTTCCCCACCTGGGCTTTTCCAGGACATTCGTTCATGTTTTAATTTCCCTTCAGTGAGTACAGCCATTTCTTCAAGTGTAGCCTCTTGCCTGCAAACAGACATCACTTGCAGAGCTTTCAAACCCAAAGAATGTAACATGCAGTAGAAAATGAGAAAAGCTAGTGCAGGATGAGTAAAAAGCTCTTAAGTATATGTTGCTCATTAATTAGTTAACAGAGTCTCCAGCTGCCTCTCTCATTCAAGGCTGTTTTCCTTTTCTTTGCATTTTTCCTTCTCCCCCTCGGGAAACCAGCTCCATACATGAAGCTTGCTTTAAAGAGAATTCTCCTGTGTCTCTGATAGCACCTATATGAAGTGCTCCATCTGAAACCAGGGAGCACATTTTAGTAACACCATGCTGACTCCTTGTTCTTGAAATCTCTGATAATACTTTTTAATTTTTTTTTTTTAACTTTTTTCCCCTTCCTGTTAATCTTCCTGGCATTGCACAGGGTTGTACTTTAATATGGACAAAATACATAAATCCTGTAACATCCACCTGAGTACGAAACGGCACGTTACACACAGGAGCATAAAACAGATCTAAGGAAGTATATATAATAAAAAACATGTTAACCACCTAGAAACATAGCGAATCGGTATTGTTAATCATTTCATCATAAAGTTCAAAGGCTTCAGCACTAATGATCATCTCCAGCAGTTCTAGACACCATGCAAAAACATATTAATAGCTTGTGACCCACAAAACTCACCAGAGGTGGTTGTGTGCAAAAATGGGGAAAGTGAGTTTTTCCAGAGCCAAGAAAATATTTGTGACACAGCCTGGCATAGGAACTTGTATCCCCTGGAATACAGTCTAGAGCCATAACCTTGATTTATCACCAACAATCTGCAATAACTGCTAACATTTCTTGAAAAGCAAGCAAGATTTAAAATAATGTTATTTCTTTGAGCATAAAGGCTTGTATATTGACATGCATTCATCTAGTTGGATATGAATACATTGCACAGCAAAAGCTTTCCTCATTTTAAAAAAATCCCTAGTGTTACTCTAACAGTAACTGAAGGTTGAAAGGTGTACATATTGTTTTGTTTCTCTTGCTTCTCAGTTTAAACAACATAACAGACAGAAAATAATTCAGAAGTTCACCTAGAACATTTTGCGGTATGTCTAGTATTACATGAGGAAGGTTTAACTGCTCTGCTTTTAAACCTAACTGATTAAGGCCCAGCCAGCCTCTAAGCATCCCATTCAGAAATGCTTTTAGGATTGTTTATGTCTTCTTTCACCAAATTTGTATGGAGGACAATCTTGAGCCATCTGGTGCCTATTTAATTTTTAACCACCTCTCACTTGGAATATTTCTTTCTTTATACTTATTGTGTCTTAACAAATTGGCCATAAGCTAAACTGCACCATCTGTGACTTCCAGTAAATACAACTGTTGCTAATGAAATTACCCAGCTTCATCATTTTGATTTAAATGCATTGCCTGCTTTTTCTATGACCTTTCATTGCTTGCCATCAAATCACGGCTTTCACACATTTAGATACAAACTCATGTAGGTCAGGCTTCAGGAATAAATCTTATCTGTGAATCTCAAGAAGCCTGGCCAAGCTTGCTCAGCAGGCTGGCATGAGCTACCCAGTCAGGGCCATGCTAAGAAATCATTATGGCATTCGTGACCATCCAGCTTAGGGGCTGAGCTCAGTGTGTTTCACGCTCCAGGGCAGATCCCCTGCCATGTGACCAATTGGTCACTGTTTCATGTTCTCTTGCCTCCCATTTGTTTGACTGAATGAATTAATGACTCTGGATGCACTAGCCTAGTCTTTTGGCTACCCTGTCTCTTACTCAATCATAGGACAAATCTGACCAGATTGAACTGGAGGAAGACACTGGGACCCTTAAAGAAAAATAGCAGGAAATTAAGGGAATCCATGGTAGATTAGTGTTCTGGTTCTGTGTAAAAAGGGGTTCAGGGCAGGACCCACACGGAACAGAACTATGTACTCACCTCCCCCCCCACCCCAGAGAGAGAGAGACTTTAAAAAAAAAAACAATTGGGAGTTAAATGGAAAAAAAAAAAAAAAAAAAAACAAAAAAACCCAAGAAATATATTGTTTAACAAGGAACAGAAAACGAAAAGGGGAAGTAAGAAAAAAAATATATACAAAGATTAGGGGAAAATACAAAAAATAAAATATACAAAACCCTCAGAAATGGTTCCAAGGTCCCACGGAGCGAAAGCACAACCTCCACCTCCGAGCTGCAGGGCAGGAGTGCAGTTAGCACCCACTTCCTGCCTCTTATCAGAGTGTGTGTTGGAAGGGGAGGGAATACAATGGTTCACCCCCACCCGGGGTCCTCCCAGGTGCTGGAAGGTCACGCCCCCATTCCAAGCCTCAAACCACAACAATTAGTGATGCAGGTGTATCATCACACCAACAATTTATGAAGTATTTTATGTATAAAAGTAACCTTGTGCAATTAATGTGAACCTAGAGGGCTCTGCTGACTTGCCCTCATGTTAAACTGGTAGGTGCCAGGCATTTAAAAACTAAATCTTTATTTACATTAGAAGGAAAAGACACAGGTGAAATTTCTTTATTCAGACTGTGATTTACTCAAGTAGGCATTCATCCAGTAGAAATAGTCTCCAGTGGCCACTTACGTGGCCTCTACAATATTTTTTATTAGGGGCACAGTATGTCTCATACCCACCTTTGCTGGAATCTCCACTCAGAGGGATGTAGCCCTAGTGAGCTGGAAAAATGAGAAGCATCTGTTTCACAGGTACAAGCTTCTATTTTGGATGCCCTTTGGGTGCTCTGCTAAGGCTTTGGTTCAATGGGTTCCAAAGTACCATCCTGAGATTGCTGTCCTGGTAAGATATGTCTAAAGATAGACTTTCCAACCTCACATCCAGAGACACCAACTGTATGATGTCACTAAAAACACTACCACATCAAGTGTAAGGACAGAGCTGAGTACAGCATACACCTACTGTACCCTTCCCCATCCTTCTACTTAAAAAACCAGTAAAATGTATCATTCAAATAACATTCCATTATTTTTACAGTTTGATAAGTCCACAAAGACGTAATGCTGGACGGAGTAGGGGATGAGTAGCCAGGTTCCTAGGTCATCAACTGGCTTGCTGTAAAGCCACATTCGCACGAGTTTGTGATTCCTCTGCCACAGATGGAACTCATAAGCCAGCTGCATTCTGCATTCTAAAATGAACCCTTACTTCCAGTTACCCTGAACTATGGTGATGAATAAAGCAAATCAATTTAATGTTTACAATCAAAATACAAAACTGAGTAGTTCAGACTGATTTCCTTTAAAGACACAAGAGGAAAAGCCAACAGAAACTTGCAGTGTTCGAAACACAGCTTATATTTAGTAGTTTCTAACAAGTAGTCATCATTGGAAACACAATGTGATAAAGACACCAATCTCCTCTGTATATTTATGTGCCCCCATGCAGATGCCAGTCAGGATTATCATGACAGACCAATGCAGAGTCAGAGACAGCTTTGGATATGCAAACCTCTTTTCCCAAGTGACCTGCTGCAGCCTTTCTATGGGGACACATTTCTGCTTGACTAACACTCAATGCCTATTCAGCATGCTCTTCTAACTGGAGGCATTAATGTAGCAAGGTTACAATCCACTCTTGATCAGGCTAATGACAGGTTACATCATCATGGAAGTGCTACAATTTATGAGGCAGGCTAGAGGACTGATGAGTCAGTAGGTGGGTTATGTTTTTTGCAGAGAAATGTTGGTATCCAGATAGAAAAGGCATACAGTAAGAGCAGATGGCAATTACACTAGTATTGATGATAAAATTTCAAAAAGTTAGTGCCTTTTGTCAGAAGAAGACAGGGTAAAAATGCTTGATACTTTCTTCTTGTTAAGGAAGGTGGATCACCTTCACAAATAAGCTTACTAGTTCTACTTAAACTTCCAAAAAGCTTGGCTTTCAGTCAGCCTCTGCTGCTCCTTTTTCCTACTTTCAACACAAAATGCATTGTTCTATTGGTCCCAGAACTGCTGTCAAAGCAAACTACAGAGAAACATGTTGTTTGTTGGTTTATTCCACTAGCACAGTCCCAATAGCTGCTCATAGAAAGCTTAATAATTCATTAGCAACCATTTTTTGGTGTAGATTTGAAACAGTACATTAAAGAGACCATGGAAGGGAAAGCATTCATACTTTTGGGACTTGTGCCTTAGATGACTATCAGAAGCACTGGAAACAGAGGGTTACTTCTAAGTATGCTGTGAAGAAAACCTATGTCTGGAATTAGGTATTTTGGCAGTATAATAATCTTGATCATGTCTGGTAATATTGAAGTTTCTGTAATATCAAGCTGATACACAGAAACAAGTCTGTAAAAGGAAGCAGTATGAACAGCATTGTTCATTATGCAGAACTTCCGGAAGCTGGCAGAAACTTTAGCATACAGCTGACAGAACCAGTTAAAATCTCAAAAATATTAGATGCTATATAGCTGCTAGTAGATAAGCTGACTTCCTATGTATTTAAAGCAAGAACTGAGCTAAAAAAAACCTGTGAGTAAACTCTGGCCAAAATCCCACACAAATCAAGGTACTGAACTGTGACAAGAGACAGTGTTTAAAGAGATCTAAACACACATGAAAAAAAGAGAGCCCAATTCTTCATGCAAACACTAAGAAAAATAGTTCCTCAAGCTTCCTTCTGTAACTTCCTTCTGCATGCAGGTGCAGTATTCAAGAAATAATCACCAAGAGTCAGGCCAGGATTATGAAACCAAGATGTTATAAAGGGAAAGGGTACATTTTAGATGGGAAGAAGTACAGCAAAAGAAACATACTTCTTCAACTGACTTGTCACGAACAGAGACAAAGGCAACTGAAACCCTCTACAGTTTGGGTTACGGATGTTCTAATCTATATCAGCATGCCAACAACTGATAACGGAAAATGACAACGGAATTTCCTATCTTCCTAATTTTTTTTCCCTGTTTTCTGAGGCTGGGCTTAATGTAAGAGATAAGGTTTTGCAAACCCCTTCCCAGAGTCAAGGCATACATGCAGTTAAACCTGCCTGATACCAATTACCCTGCAGTCAGGCATGGTTCACAACATACTTGTGTTATATGGCTACAGTAGGATGACATCTAAAATCACACAGCTCATGAGTATTACAACTACATAGATTTCTTTGGAACAATAATTTTTTTTATATAAGAAAAAATACTAATCTTCCTCAATAGCTCCCTAAGAGATTCAAAGCTTTCTCATCCTGTAGCCACGAGAGTGACAGGCATCCAGCTGAACAACAAAAAGATGTGTAACCAACTGCATTTTACCTGCACATGAGTAACAAACTGCTTATCATCACACTCTAAGGAAAAAAAAAAAACAAACCTCTCTCCAAAAAGTACCTCAAGTAATTGGGATGATCCAAAAAGAATGAGAAACTCAAATATCACAAAAGCAACAACGAACCACTATTTCTATGGCGAAAGTTATTTGATGATAAACCACTATAACAGTTTCATAATGTTTATCCACCTCTGATGTTCTGTGTGCCTTTGTATATTCAGACAAGGAAAGAAGGAAAGAAGACAGACAGGTTATCTGGAGAGAACTGGATCTAGAATAATCATCTACTATAGGAAATATTTTGTGTGTGTTGTAACACACACATTTCGATTCTCAGCAGTATCATTTCACATGCATCAGAATAACAGGGTGACCGAGCTATCTAGGCAGCCAGCACAGCTTCTAAGAGATACCTTAACTCATTGACTACAGAAACAGTCAAGATAGAGCTATGAACATGTTTTACGGCAAGTAGAAGGTAAGGTTGAATATTGATTGAATTCAGACCCACAAAATTTCCATGTAATATTTTTAAGTATAAAACAAGCTTATGAACAATGTGTAGGAGAGGATTAAACTTCTCATTTGTTACTTGAGGTATTCTTTGAAAAAAAATTCAAAGGCAGTTGTTATATGGTTTCTCATACCAAGGTTTCTATGGAAGCCAAGTTGATTTCTTTGTTTAATAGCATACGCAAGACCAAATATTCGTTTGACATTACTAAGATGACAGTTTTTAAACAGCTGTTTTATTTCATCCCTTGTCATTTTCTATAAGCTCCACCTTATGATTAACATGTATCAACAGGATAATGAATTATCCCTAGGAACATTTCTTCAAGGCAACACAGGCGCTAGGTATATGTTTAAAAAGTACATCTGCTTTCCCCCTTAACTTTCGCTCCTGTTAAAAGTACCAAATTAGGGAAACAGAAGTCTTCCTAACACGCATTTTCATTACTTAATGAAAACTTGAAATGGTACAACAGAGCCAGAGATGGCATTTAAAAGAGCAAGCACTCTGACCTTCAATTCAGAAGGAAAAACTTTCTCTCAAAACACTCAGAACATACATTGTTCCATTAACATCAATTACATTTAATAATTCACAACTCTAATTTTAAAAGTTTGGTGTCCTGGTTTGATTAGCTGCCTTCTAATTCCCATTTATATTCATTAGCATTTTACATCTTACATTACTGCTAATGTTGAAGTTTTCCTTCTTATTTCTTTCCGCACAACCTTATGCCAGCATATTTGTACACTACAGATGCAACACAAAAGAGGTTTAAATTCACACTGGACACATAAACCACTAAAATAAAACATTCAGTTTCCAACATCAACTCAGCATTTTTCTATTACCTCAGTCCTATTTTCTGGGGTTTTGGCTGCACATTCAAAAGAGAAAGTTGGCTTAATGTTTGTCGCTGCAGCTCTCTAAAATATGATGGTATGACTGTGTTAACGCTAGGTAGATCATGATGCTTTCAAAATAAATTAGTAAAATCCTGGGAGAATAGATAATGTCATGAAAGTTAAGAGGAAAGGCATCAGATTAGCTTAGCTTCAGTAGACTTGGGTGCAATTCAACAGCATCTCAAGAGAGATTTCCACATGAAAGCTTCAATCATGAGCTTCTCTTTATCCTAATTGTTGTCCAATAATAATGCAGTTTATGAAATAAAACTATATTAATTTATTATGTCAACAAAAAGGGTAAGTCTTCTTCCTCTAGGAGGTACTCGTATCCAAATGACAGTTTAGCTCAGCAGATGAGCTGGAAATCCCCAATGGTCACTTTTACCCCTAAGCCTGACCTTATCAAGAATGTGAATGAATTCCAAAGTAATTTTGCTTACAATCATCACTTTTTCACACTGTTGAGGCAGGGTGCTAAAACATGACATGACATTTTCAGTCTTCTGGTAAAAAAAAAAAAATAAAATCCTGTGTTTATGTTGAAAAAATTATTTCTAATTGTAAATTACTTCAAATGAGCATTGTAAAAATCTGTTGAATTCATGACAGGTCCTTGCATTTCAACAGCTGAGCCTGAAAAACAAACTTTGTACACACAGCAGAAAAGTTTAAAATTTACCTCAATTAAAAATAAGCAAGAAAAGACAAAGTTCAGCATTTTCTAAACTTTTTTTTTTTTTTTTTTTTTTTAAATACGTGGTCATTTTTGATAGTTCCATTTATGATTCTGGAATATAGAAGTACAGAAAAAATTAACTTTGAAAAACTAGAAAAACAGTAGAGCTCAAATATCATGCAAGATGTTCTCTCATGTCCACAGGTCTAGAACAGGTGGCTTTCACATCAAAGTTATCTCTAAGAGCTTACAGGTGCTTGCATACGTAAGATGAGCACAGGAAATTAAATCCAGGTCATTACAGGAGACTTAAACTTTCATTTCTATCAATATAGCTTCAGAAAGAGGGAAGAAATATACCTTATGGCCTAACAATATTACTTAAAAGTGCTTACCATCCTTGTGCAACATCTTTTACTCTGCAACTTAACATTCATCAAAAATAAGCAAATTTGTACCTACTTTCATGCACATGTGTAATTAACCATCTTCTTCACTATGTCTGCTAGAGATTCAGATATTTTCCTTAGAACTCAAGGCAAATTAAACTTTTCTTCCCCAGTTTTCTCTGCAAAAGGTGATTTTTTTTTTTTCCCTCTAGAGAAATTAATAAACTGCAGTTATATCAAAAATAAATTTGCATAAACCCCCTCAGTTATACAAGTGTTTCTCACTCCTGGTAAACATATCTGCTTTCAAAGAGGAGCAGATCTGGAGGTAGATACCTACAGTTATCCATTAGCTTAAGGTGGCTGATTTACAGAGACTTCTTCAGGAACAGCTTTTCCTTTTCTAAAGCTACCATGGTTTATATCTCCAAATTGCCATACAATATTCCTATGTTGGGAATACATATTTTTACTTGCGTTAAAGAATTAGACATAGCAAAGCACTATTTCTACTGTGAACAACAATTTAAAGAACAATCAGAGTATGTCTGGTGATGCTTTTTTTAGGGTATAATTTACTCATTATTTTGTATAGAACATGTACTAGGAGACTGTTTGATGTTTAAGTGGGATTTGACTCAGCTTTCAGAAAAATAGGCTCACAGCACTTTGAGTCCTTTTAGGGATTAGTTTGTATCAAATATATCCTTATTTGCATTTCAAGTTACCTAAAAGGTACTGCTATCAGCATTTCAAAGTGGATAATGCCAGACACTTGGTTCTGAATCAATGGATTTGATTGAGGGGAAAAAAATATCCATATGATAAATGAAAGACACAGTC
>NW_008594410.1:0-3910 GCF_000691845.1 Merops nubicus | reverse complement strand
ATTTGCTGCGTCCCAAGTTATTCTGTTAGACCATGGCAGGATTCCTCTTTCCTACTGAAATAGAGAATATGGAAGTCTCCCTGGCACTGAAGCATAAAAAATGAGTTCGAAAAAACATCAGATCCATAAAATCAAGCACTCCAGCTGTCCATTTGTGAACTGTAGGGAATGCTTCTACCTTGTCTACAAGTAGCAACCCCATAATAAATTCTTAAATGTGAATAATGAGTGTCCTAGTGGAAACCCATATATCTATATACAGCACACTGTGAGTACTGCACAGAAAATAGGGCATGAGCTAGAACCTGTGCAGCAAGGATATAATGAAACACTGAAAAACTGCTCATTCGTTGAGTATCAAGTATCCTGCTTAGTGAATGAAATGAGGTCCTGCAGAAGAGATATGTAATTACAGAATTAAAAATCAACTCACAAGTGATCCAACATAGGGTGATCAAAGTGAAGTTGCATGGAAGCATCTTAATTTTGACAGTTTTTTATTTGAACATTTGTCTTTGCAATATTCGAGATGAAATAAAGTCTAGTGGTTTATATGAAGTGCTTTGCACAGCTGAAAATCTATCAGTTGTATAAAGTGGGCCCACTCACTGGTTAACACAAATAGCCTGATATAATTCTATCAATGGGCTGAGTCAACCAAAACAGAGTGACTAAATTCATACCCACCCAGCCTTCAGAAAGTGGGTATCTAAGAACTGAATAGACTGTTTCTACCCGTTCAGCACTACTGCAAAAAGTTTCATTTCAAATGAATTTATCTAGAAAAGGGGAAGTAGATCTGGCAAGAGTTTGACATTGCTTAGGGCATGCACAGGTGGATATAACTGCAGGCCAGGTCAGAGGAAAGAAGAGATTTATGTTATGAGCAAAGAAAAGGGCAAAAGAAAAATAGCCGATCGGGCTGGGCTGCACTGAAGTGAGTGAAACAGCTGTTCATACAGGGAAGGAATGGTCATGTAAGACAGGTTGGAAATAATAATCATAGGGCCATCTGCTGCCCTGGGACTTTAGACCCTCAAGGTATGAAACAAATTTTGTCTTCTAGGAGCTCAAGCAGTGTAGCTGTTACAAGCCTGTCAAGTAAACAATGTCTGAACCCAGCATTAAAGTTTTATGAGCTTCATGCAAAAGTTGTTCAACTAGTTAAACTCAATAGTAAGTCAAAAGGTAAGTGTTCTTTTTATTGGGTTTCTTACTTTATCCAAGTACTCTGTGAACACAGAAGAAACACTATCTGAAATGGCACTACCGTTTCCAGCTTACATGGACGAATTATTAGCCCCATATTTTATCAGTTCCCATAATGACGTTAACTTTCCATTTTTACCAGGATTTCTTTTTGAATGACTTGGACATTTCTGTAATGCATGGAGCAGGTATTCAATGAGGAAAAAAAACATTTTCTGGATTAATTATTGCTTCTACCCAAATCATACAGTCTTTGCTACTGTCTTGAGAAGAACAAGAAAGCATTCTTCCATCCCTGAAAATTTCTGTAGCTCTGTAAGCTGTTCAGGAGATCATTTTTCATGCCCACTTCACTGATAAGCCTGTAGTCCACTGCAGGAAAAACAACTCCAGACCTGTCTTGTTATCTTGGATAGTCACAAACTGGCCAAGTGGTCTTCTGCAACAAAGCATCTTCCAGGATGTAGCTGGATGCCACAGAAGCCTGTTTTAGTCCTTTCTCTTGTTTAAGTGATAGACCAAGGCACCAGGAGGCTGAATAACAGGTGAGAGCCCAAGTGTCCAGAACTCCTAGTTTCACCTCTTTCTCATACTCTAATCAACTGGAGAGATGAAAAGCATATCTGCATCAGAGTGAAGCAGCAAATAGAAGAGAGAGGCTGAGAAATTACCTGGTATTGACTTGAAGAGAAACAACTCCATTCATTGGCAAGGAAATGCCCCTCTTCTATAACACTCTTTTAAAATCTTGGTATGGTGCTACTTTTTGGCTGCTCCTAAGAGCAACTGCTGAAGCCAAACTTGATTTTTTTGCCTGTTCTCCCTGAGAAAGGAGCAGGGTTTTGGATGCTATTACTACCATTATTAAAATTAACATGCTTCTTTATGTTGTTCTGCAAAACAAGCTGGAAGCGCATTTGAACGTGGTTGGTAGCTGATCACAGTAGCCAGGCACTGTGCAGGTTATTCTACATGACCAATATGCCATGCCTTGTACATTGGAACTACGGTGCAGAGACACTTCAAGTTATTGTTGAACTCCTAAAGCAGAAATTTGGTGTGCCACTACTACCGTGGTGACTGTCCACTTCCTAGTACAGCACTCATTCAGATAGTGACCCAATGTTTTCTACCAAGAAAATATCCAACTTGTGTCTCAGAAAGCTGTTTAAGGAGTCAGGTATTTAGCTTCAGCCCAGGATGGCTAACGTACTTAACATTAGTTCTATAATCAGTACAGTTGCCTTCTGAGGCCAGTGGGTTACAATAGATACAGTTGATCCAATTGAGTAGGACTAAGTAGCTGAAAATGCACCTAGTTCTTCACTATATACCTAAATGACCTGCAAAGAGCCTGCTCCTCCAAAACCTTCCTGCGAAGATGCCATAGATCCTGCCTGAGCTGGATAGTACTCAAAGACAGCACATCCTTGAGGAACAACTGCTTTTCTTCTTTGTATCACTACCAGCTAGATCTCTTCATCAGTTATAAAAGAAACCTAAGGCAACAGCTTCTTGAGCCTAAACAGCCTTTGTGAGTACCTCTGTACTTTGCATTTACATTTTGCAAAAAATATCTTTGCACTGGCTCAAAGGAAACCACATTTGTCAGCCTGCAGAACACACTGCACATGCACACTCCTTCTCCTCTTTCACTGGAAAGAAACCTTTGCCTGCTACACTCAAAGAGAACAGACTCTAGGATAGGGGCTTTAAAACAAACGTAGGCAGAGATGACCTTATATTTGAATTCCCTACTGTTTGCAGCCATCACTTAAAAATGGCACTTTTAGAATTACTTAATACCATGGCACATTAAATGCAGCTGAAAATAAAATATCATTTATTTAATTTAGTTTATTTATTTAGGTTGACCTGCTGAGGCATGCACTGGGACAGGGAGACATTAAAGAAGGAAATGGCAATGACCTTGCATTAATGAAGATCACACTCTACTGGAAAAAAGCAGCCAGCATTAGTAGGGGCTTTGCTCCAAGGAACCTTGCAGCTGAGCCTCACCAATACTAATGACTGTCATTATGCCCATTTGTGAAAATAAGCTGAATTCTAGACGAATGAAAATAGTTGGGAGAGAAAGATTTGTGATGCAATCGTAATATGCCAAAGTTAAGACAAAATGTCACCTCAGTATCTCACTTAGCAACCACTGCTAAAATAGTGTGAAACAGCTCAGAGGAAAAATCCCTCAGTTATTGTGACTAAAAGGAAGATGTCAGTCAACCTAGCATAGCAGAACCCAACATAATGGCCCAGGTCAGGAAATCTGTGTTGGTTCTTGGTGTTTGTGGCAGGGGGAATTTGGGTTTGTTTGTGGTTTTTTTTTTGGTCAGTGCCCCCGGACAATACCTGCTAATTGAGCTTTCCAGACAGGAGACTCACTCACATTATCTGTGCCAGTCAGCTGACACAGAGGTAGATAAAATATCCTAAGTCAGAAATAACTATGGGAATAATGTATCAGTCAGGTTGTGCATCACAGAGTAAGTGTGCACTCTCATTAATTGGGAAATCCACTTCAGCATTACAAGGAAAATTCACTGGTTGTGATAATCGCAAACAATTAAAATGCATAATAAGCCCAAAAAGTGTATATAAACATTTTAGCATTAACATTGCAAAATCCTTGGAAATCATGCTCTCCTTCAGTAACATGGTCAAGGGAAACAGGAGAGGTGCCTGA
>NW_008594409.1:2339-2540 GCF_000691845.1 Merops nubicus | reverse complement strand
ATCCAAACCTTTGCGTTTCCAGTTTTTCCACCGGTGTTAATTTTCAATAAATCATATAATTTTTATACTGGACATTGGTCTCAACAGTAATTTTTAGAGCATGGTAAAGGTTTTTTTTTCTGTTTTACCCCTGGGAGGTGAGCGCCATGTAACACTCCGGCCTCATTTATAATCCTCTCCAGTCCTCTTTGGGCAGGGCGG
>NW_008594409.1:1938-2257 GCF_000691845.1 Merops nubicus | reverse complement strand
TTTCTCGGAATCCCAGACCATGCTCTTAATTGGCTAATTTAAACCAATATACGAGACCAGCAGTAAAATGAATACCACCAGTGAAGCTGTGGCACTGAATGCCACTTTTGAGAATCTTATCGAGTTCAATGAGATCCCAGAAGCTCCAGATATTATCGATTCAGAGGATGCTACTATAAGAGGTGATACTGCTGAAGTAGAAATTACTACTAATACAGAAGATGAAGAGATCCAACCAAACAGAGGAGATA
The DNA here is from genome assembly GCF_000691845.1 of Merops nubicus. Classification (NCBI taxonomy): domain Eukaryota; kingdom Metazoa; phylum Chordata; class Aves; order Coraciiformes; family Meropidae; genus Merops; species Merops nubicus. Next base: position 2,006 of record NW_008594409.1, on the reverse strand, counting down.
CTGCCAGAACAGAGGGTGTTTCAGCAGAAACTCATGAATAAAGTGCTACAAGAAGTTAAAAAAAATTA
>NW_008594409.1:0-1875 GCF_000691845.1 Merops nubicus | reverse complement strand
ATTAGGGAGTTGCTGCAAGATAAGGAATTTAAGTCTACAGGAAAGAGGCAGATGAGTTCAACACAATATGGGACAGTAGTAAAAGAATGTGAAGAGTTGCGAGGAAAATATGATGAAAGCATACAAGAAAACTACAATTTAGTAGATGAAAATATGAGTTTGTATAATGACATTGAAAGATTACAGGAAGAAATTCAACGTTTGTCAGCAACAATTCAAAAAGAGTGCCTCTATAGCTCTGAGATATGGAATAAGGAGCTGGAAAATTAAACACTGAGGATACAAGAACTCCTACAAAAAGCTCAAGAGTGCAACTCAAATATACAGCGGAGGCTTGATGAGTACCATCAAGAGAATCAGGCCCTGCAAATAAAAACCAAACAACTAATGGAACAACTAAAATAACAAGAGGCTTCTCCTCAGGAAAAGGATATGCCTGCAAGTGATCAACCCCAGCCCGACGCAAAACAGACCTCTCAGCGCAAGAAAAAAAAAAAAAAAAATAAAAAAAAAAATCAACTCTTCACCAGAGCTGCCAGCCCCTACTCAACCAGAATTGCAAGCTCCTGTCCAATCAAGGGGGATGTAGCCCCCTTATTATCCTAATTTCCCAGCTACATATGCCCCTTCTCCTTTCCCCATTGGCTGAGGTACTAGGAGAGTACAGACTTCCTGATCCACCTATTACATATTCCCCTTAACATGTGCCCCCCTTCACATGAGTTGTATGTCTCATTAACTTCATTTTATGCCTCCCCTGTGAGGAGAAGTTAAGTTTATTAAGCATGCCTACTGGCTCCTAAAGTTCAAAAGTTTAGGCTATCCAAACTTGTTGAGGTAGGTAGCTGGTTTTGTTTAGTTTCATTCAAGTTCTCAGGTTCTTCCTATCTTCTTGTTTGGTTCTTTTATATGCAAAGTGGCCAACTTATCACCTTGGGGCACCAGTGATCGCACCTCTCTACCCTATAAACTGTCCCTTTATTCTATGGAAAGGTATTGAAACATTCCTTATTGTAAAGACACACTCCTTTCTGTTCTATCGCTCTCCAGCTTCAGTTGTGTGGCTTTTTTTCCCCTCTTCTTAAATATGTTATCACAGAGGTGCTACCAACATCATCAACTCACTTGGCCAGCTGCAGGTTCATCTTGGAGATGTGTGGCATTGGCTCTATCAAACATAGGGGAAGCTTCTAGCAGCTTCTCACAGAAGCCACCCCTGTAGCCCCCTCCACTACCAGAAACCTTTCCACACAAACAACACAAAAGCACATAAGGAAGTGATATAAGGGAAGCAGCAAAAAACACAACAGCACATAAGGAAGGGATATAAGGGAAGAAATTATTAAGTTATTCCACTAACCATTACAAAATACTTGAAGAAAAACAGACTGAATAACTAACAGGATGAGCCTTGACATACTAACAGAACATCCTGATTCACTAACTGAGACAGTCAGAATAAACGAAGGCTAACATATGCAGAAACATTCACCCTTATCTAGAAGAAAAAACAAGATCTGACAGACTAAAAACAACATACATCAAACTTATCAATAAAGAATAATGAATAAGGAAGAGGAGATATTTACCAAGGACGAGAACTGACCACAACTGACTCAATTCGGACTGTGGAAATGATTACTCGGAAGAGACTGCCTTTTTCAGGGTTAGGTAATTAATATGTATAGGTGCCATTTGAATATGCAGTGTTTCATCATATAAGATAGTCTGTCACTTCAGGTATGCATGTTTGTGATGGAGCGATCCCCCGTGCATCTGCATGCAATAAACATACCTACTATATAACCTTCCGGGTTATAGAGTGTTTCCGCACAGAAGAAAATACTGTCCAAGATTTTTTTTTTTTTTTTTTTT
>NW_008594408.1:1114-2634 GCF_000691845.1 Merops nubicus | reverse complement strand
GCTGCTTGCTTAATAAAATTACTAAATATTGGTGTGGTTTCACTAATAAACGAACACACTGTGCATTTAAATCAGAAATAATTTCACTGAAGCACATACAGTTTAGTGTAAAAAATCATCTTTGGTAGGAAAATTAAGCTCTCCAGTGTTTGTACTACTATTTGCAAAACAGGCACTTCCACTTTCTCTTTATGTATGTAATTTCCTCCCACATGGTAATTTGTTTCTTCTTTTGGAAGACTAGAATGGAAAATGCAGGAAATTATCTGATTACAAGATTAACTGGAGTACATGAAGTGCAGTGCCATTAGAAAGGTTTGAATATAAAAACTTAAGGACTTGTCAGTGAAATGGATGAACATTTTAGGAAACATTATTAGTCAGCCCCTGGAAAGCCCTGCAGAGACATCACAAGCCTCTTAGCAGATGTAACTACCATCATGTCTCAATGTGGAACAATCTGGTGTTTTCTCTCACCCACTCTATCTTGCTCTATTATTTTTTCTATGCATCCAAGACAATTGTAATGGCAGTTAATCTATTGTACAAAATGTGCCATTTGGAGATGGGATTGTTTCCATTTTGGGCACTGTGCATTGCTAACTCTTCATTTATTTGTAGCTGCAATGCCAAAAGTCCATTTATACCCTTTTGGGTCCTTAAAGTACCCCCTCTGCAGATAGTCTATGTCAAGGATGCTCAGAGCATCCAGGCCAGTCACTACAGGGTGTGTTTCCCATTTATCCCTAGTTAGGCTTATATCAGCCCTCACCTGTCAGTTCTTGAGCACCTCCTGTGACTCCAGAGATGACTATGGGTTCTTGCCCTCTATGTTCTGATGGCATTGCACCAGTGTTCACCAGGGCTCTCTGCCTTACAGCTTCTAATGTGCCAGGACATTGAACCAAAACATCCCAATAAACATGATTGTCCTAGTCATCCCTTTCCTCCGCCTGGCTGGAGGCAGGGCCCCCTAATGCTGGGCATGGTGCTCACACTTAGCACAGGGACTTCTATCACAGGCAACACCATCTCTCTTATTCACATCTTGTTCAGAGGACCATGCACGTGAACTGTAAGTGTTTCTTCGGCAAACTCAGGAAACTTCCCTGGAATAATTGTCTCCAGTAGTGCCAATTTCCATTTCCTGGACCCTATTGCGGAGAGCAAAGGTGGGTTGGCCATGCCATCTATCCATGTCCTCATCATGCTCGCAAAGGGTTCGCCACAGAGAACCGCGTGTTTTCTCCTGTCTGACTTGGTGTCTCCTAGAAGGGTCTCTCTTTTTAATAGCTGAGACATGGGTCCATTCAGGAGGAGAGGTGTTATTCCCCCTCTCCAGCCTGGACAAGGATTCTTTCAACCCCTTAACATCCTCTGCTACCCTTTCCATGGCTGAGACATGCGTTTTTTCAGGAGAAGAGGACTTATTCCCCTTCTGCAGCCTGGACATTGACTCTTTCAACCCAGAATTCGTGTCCTTCAGCCCTTTAAAGTCCTGATTCACCTTTTCTATGGCT
>NW_008594408.1:720-1053 GCF_000691845.1 Merops nubicus | reverse complement strand
GGTCCTTCCCTTCCCCCCCCCCCAAAATCCTTCCTCCTAAGGTGTGGGCATATGTAGGAGGGGCACACTGAGTAAACTTCTTCAGCAAAGACTTCCTGCATGGCACCTCATGGGGGTCTGTAACAGCTTGGGCATCTCCATAAATTATCTCTCACACAGCCATTTCTCTCCAACGTTTGATGCCATGTTCCATAGTGTGCCGTACCAGATGCTCTTTTGAGGAATACTGGCATCTTATTGCTGAAAGCAGCCGTTCCCAGAGGTTGTGGGTGCCTTCTGTTTTTGCAGTGTGTTTATCAACGCCCCCATCTCTACCCAGTGAACCACACATCT
>NW_008594408.1:285-676 GCF_000691845.1 Merops nubicus | reverse complement strand
TTTAGCCAGTGAGCCAAACTGCTTGGCCTCTCTGTTGTTAAGTCCTAAGCCATCAGCTCCAGTGTCCCAACACTGCAACAGCCAGGTCATTAAGGATTCCGCTTCACTACAGCCATAGTCGCCTCTTTGATATCTTAACCCTTTTCTAGGCTTTACATTCGTTATTACTTCACTTTCTGAGCCACTGTAACCAGCTGGTCCTGTCCCAGACCCACTGGGTCCTTCTCCAGGGTTTTGCCCTGTTTCTGTTCCCTGGTTTGTACCTTTGTGCTTTTTCTTGTGATAACCGGAGCTACAGATACTGTCTTGCAAGAGCCTACCCCTTTGCCTCCAGCCCCGATCCCAGAGGTGGGGGGTGGAGGGGCTAAGGGGGGGCGGAACCCGACCACGA
>NW_008594408.1:0-241 GCF_000691845.1 Merops nubicus | reverse complement strand
GCCAGAGCAGCCACGATCAGAGAGGCTGTGCCTGAAGCAGTGTGTTTGCAGTTCAAAAGTTTGATCCCCAGGCATGCAGCGCAGAGTATCAAAACCACATTCAAACATATTGATAATATCAAGTACCATACATAACTGTGGCATTCCAGCTCAGGGAGATAAAACTTATCCATGGCAAACACAAAGGCATTACGATAGTTATTCATTCTGTATTTATAGAATCATAGAATGCTTTAGGTTG
>NW_008594407.1:0-8451 GCF_000691845.1 Merops nubicus | reverse complement strand
GCTTGTGCCCACCCCTCCAGCCTGTCTTGAATTGGTGGCATCCTCTACAGCAGCCTCTCAGCTGTCCACAGCATATGAAGGTGTGAATTCCTGTCTATAGAAATGCACCTACACCCCTAAAGGACACTTAGCACACCCACTCCCCCCTGAATTCCCCAATGGAAAAGCACAAGAAATAGTTATTCCTTTGACAAGCCCAATCTTGGTGCACCAAGTGAATGGGGAGTGGGTGGCCCCTGTGGTAAGAGATTTGCAAAACATATTCCAACCATTTCCTGCATCAAATGGTTGAAATGATGGGTGCATTTTGTCTTCCCTTTCACAGAAGGCTGGATTTTGAGTTGTAGGCATCCCTCTCATGGGATTCTGTCTGGGCTCTTCTCCCCTGTGGTAGCAGGAGCCTTCAGTCAGCAGTTGTGTTCCTGGGCTAGGTTTGAGTTCAGTGGGTTCTGGAGTATGTGTTGCTCAGTGATAAATAAGTGTTAACCAAGCTGGGACAATTAAAGATCAATTAAGGCATAATAAATTTTATAATAGATTGCAGCAACAGAAGGTTGTTGTGCTTTCTATGGACAGTTCTCCTGCTTTTCCCACATTTCTCAATGGAGGATGGTCTGTTTGGATAGAGAGTGGAGGGGAAAAGGAGAGGAGGGAGGTGGAGGGTGGGAAGAGGCTGAGATCCACCATGCCACAGGACCAGCAGGGTGCTGTGGATTGTCCCTGAGATACTGCATATTGTCCTGAGGGATGCCTCTAACGACATGGTGCCCTTTATTGCTGCTGAAGCCAAGCTAGAAGGTCCATTTCAGGACCCATAGAAATACAATTTTATATATAAAACTTATAACATTTTATATTTAAAGCATGTCTTTGACTCTGCAGGCTGTTGCATTTCTTCTCTCATGAAGCAAGCTGACGAGGTAGCCAACACAAAGCAGCTTCCATGGGCCATGGGCCATTTCTCCTACCTGCAGCTTCCACAGCAAACTCTTCATCTGCCAGTGAGGAATGTGATGGGTGATGGAACTGTCTGAGCCACACACAAGTGCAGGATGGGTGAGTTTAAGTGATTCATCAGATCTCCAGGGCAAAGAGAAGTCATTTCCATCACTCTGGAGTCAATCTGTTCCCTAACTCTCCACCCCATGCTGTCTTTGTGGTGTTTAGACAAGTCACCCAGGGAGAGCCACCAACTCTAAATGCACATAAAGTTTAATTCACCAACAGAAATCTTCTCTCTTGCTCCAGAGAGTTTTGGCTCTGGTGCTGAGCACCCAGCTCTCTCCCAGAGGGGACAGGGAAGGAGCTGAAGTTTTCCATGAGATCATTACCTACCTATTCTGCCAGACATATGCAAAATCTCTTACAGCTTATGCTTGCACTGAAGGTAGCCCCCAATACTGCTGTTGTGGGGAAGAAATATTTAAAACTGACAACAAATAGACTTCAAGCACACATCAGAGAGGCTCTTTATGACACCACAGAGCCAACCACCACCTAATTACCTGCCCCTTTTCATCAACAAAACATCAACCCATCACGTGCCTTCCACCCAGGACTGGAATTTGAGCATCTCAGTTGGCTCAGGTTTTAAATATATTTTAATCATCCTAATATACTTATTATTGTAATATATGACTGGGATATTAGATTGCAATTCAATTAAAAAATATCATCTGCAGATGATTTATTCCCTGCTCATTATTAATGGAATACTGTAGCCTGGTTGGCATTTTCCTACAGCCATGTAACTCGTTGTACTACCCTAGAAAAATACAAGCTATATTTCATCCCCTAACAGCTGGGTCTGGTTGGTTTGGGATTTTCTCTCCTCTCTGCCAGGGGAATATTTAACCAGGGGTTTGTCTGTTAGTGATGCTCCCAGGACCAGCAGCAGGGTGGAGTGTCCTGCTGGGCCCTCCTCAGTGGACTGGCATCCCTAATAACCCCAGGGAATGGGATGTGTAGGCAACACTAAGAGTGTTAGGATGATTAAAAGGTATTTAAATATTAAATGCTTAAAAGCAGTGCTGGATAAAAGGCCTTCAGTAAGTTATTCCAAGACTTTCCAAAGTCTTCTGGGTATAGAGGGGGTTGAGGGACAAAGTCTAAGTGGAAGAGAGGTGGCTGCTAGGAGAGGTTTGCTGACAGTGGCCCAGCAGTGATAAGCTGCACCAGCAAATCTGCCTGGTCCACATGCCATTTATAGGGGCATAAAATCACCTAACCTGCTAGAGCTTAGAGCAGCCCTTGATGAAACCCCAACCCCAGCAGAACACGGATGTGACAAGTCCAGCACACCAGCACCGAGCTCATTTCAGGTCAAAAATATTACAGAAAGCCATCAACAGACACCCACCCTGCTCCCAAACCACAGTGGGTCCTCACCACAGCACCCACAGGTTCTGCAGCAGCTCCTCTTGGGTGTCCAGAGAGGTGGTCACTGCCCCATCCCTGGAACCATCCCAGGGGAGGTTGGACCAAGCTCTGAGCACCCTGCTCTAGCTGCAGATGTCCCTGCTCCCTGCAGGGGGTTGGATCAGATGAGCTTGAAAGGTCCCTTCCAACCCAAACCATTCTATGATTGTGGGAAGGAGAGGAGGAGAACCAGGGAGGAGCAGAACCCAGACTGTCCCACATCTCACCTGAGCTTTGGAGGGTGGAGATGTTTGCACAGCTCGAGCAACAAGATGCCCATGCTCACCACTTTTAACTGACCATAGATTCTCTAGGGTTGGATAGGACCTCTAGGATCATCAGCTCCAACCTCCATCCCAACATCTCCCAAACCACCAGACCACAGCCTCACAGCCTCACATCCTCCATCTACTCATTTTATGAACCCCTCCAGGGATGGTGACTCCACCACCTCCCTGGGCAGCCTGTTCCAGTGCCCAACCACTCTCTCAGGGAATAAATCCTTCCTAATATCCAAATGAATCTTCCCCTGGCACAACTTGAGGCCATGTCCTCTTGTCCTATCATGAGTAATTTGGGAGAAGAGACCAACACCAGCCTCACTCCAACCTCCTTTTAGGGAGTTACAGAGAGCAATGAGGTCACCTCTCATCCTCCTCTTCTCCAGACTGAACAACCCCATGTAGAACCATCATGAAGCACCCTGCACGATTATTTGCTTCATAAATTTACACAAAAACACATTTTAATGAGTTCCTGTTGGCTGGCATCTTACAGGACATGGGTTGAGCAGAAAAGTGAGATTTCTGCTGGTAGGGTTCAGAGATGAGGTTATCCAGCCCCTCCAACTGTGGTGGTGACTGAGGGCTGATAGATTCCTCTGCTCTTTCCTAATGAGAGGCAGATAATTACTATGACAGTGATAAATGATATTGCAGAGAGTAAATTTCATATTACAAATATTCTGGTGTGGTTTTTACTGCTCAAAGCAAATTCAACCCTTAGATTATGAAGGAAGCTTTTAAAGATTTTCCTTGTATAAAAAAAAAACCCACAACAAACCACCAAACCCAGACCAGGTTACTTCAAGGCTCAGAGATCTAATTAGCAGCCTGCTGCTGAAGCAGAGCGTGCCTCTAACTTTCTGGTTATGGTTCCTGCCTAGTGTTTAAATTCCAGCAATAGATGGAAAGCAGCAATTCAGCATTAATGCCCTGCTGGATATTACAGCTTGAGTTTCATTTAGTCTGCACGAGGACAGAGAAAGCCCAAATCCAGGAATGAATATTGCACGTTACTTGGCAGGGAAATTACAGATTTTTGGACTTTTTTTTTTTTCTTTCCTTTTAATTGCACAGCCTTGAATAAAATAGTTTTATAACAAAAAGGGATCCAAGGTCTCATTGCATGTGAGATAAACACCGATGCTGCCTGTGAGCTGCACTGGTGTCACATCCCATGGGAAGGACATGATGTTTCCCACAGATTCAGCTCCCACTAAAGAAAGAAAAACCTTCTCCAGCTCCCAGGACACAAAAAAGCCAGAAGCAGGCTTGCAGAGCCCAGAAAAGGATCAATAGAGAAACCACACCAGATGTTAACACTAATTTCCTTTCTCCCATTAGGGACATCATCAGTGTCATGCTCCTCAGAAAGGGCCACACGTGCTACTGGAATGGAGAAGCAGGAAGGTAAGGACATTAAATCAGCAGCTCTGCGTGTGGTTCTAGTAGGTTAGAACAGTCTAATTTTGATTTATGATAATTTAATCTGGATATCAAACGAGCAGCCTTCACATTTTAGATGTATGGCTTCATCTTAAATTACTACAAGGTAACACATTTGGATAAAAACCTGTCGTAGCAACCATAAAAACTAGAAGCTGGTGCAACTGAGAAAATAAATCAACTGACTGATTCTGCACAAGTCAATACCAAGTGCATCCTTCTCTAGGTTTTTTTTTTGTATTTTTAATTGTGAGACAACATAGAATCGTTTGGGTTGGAAAATACCTTTCAGATCATCAAGTTCAACCATTAACCCAACTCTGCCAAGCCCAACACTGACCCATGTCCCTCAGCACCACACCTACACAGCTTGGAAACCCCTCCAGGGGTGGGGACTCCACCACTGCCCTGGGCAGCCTGGCACAGCCCTGGGCAACCCTCAAGGGCAAGAAATTGTTCCTCAGCTCCAACCTAAACCTCCCATGGAGCAACTTGAGTCTGTTGCCTCTTGTCCCATCACTTGTTCCTTGGGAGCAGAGCCCGACCCCCCCTGGCTCCAGGCTCCTGTCAGGAGCTGTGCAGAGCCAGAAGGTCTCCCCTGAGCCTCCTTTGCTCCAGGCTCAGCACCCCCAGCTCCCTCAGCTGCTCCTCCCCACACTTGGGCTCTAGACCCTTCCCCAGCTCCGTTGCCCTTCTCTGGACCCTCTCCAGAACCTCAGTGTCTCTATTGTCTTATCTTTATCCTTGAAAGCTGCCTCATCATGCCCCCTCCCTGAGCCTCTCCTTTTCCAACAGCAATGGAGGTGACCTTCCTCCTGGATTCACTTTCAAGTCCCCTTTCCTTATTTTCTTAGGAAAAGGAAAGTTTTCTGGCCAGTGCAGCAGCCCCTGTGAAATCTGCAGCACAGCATGAGCCCAGCAGCAGCAAGAGCATCCTCCACTCGCCAAGGAACACACACAATTATTAGAATTACTGTTTCCATTTAAAGATCTAACAAATTTCCCAGTTAAGTTATGCACATATAAAACATACCCCAATGTACCGTTGCACTTTTGGAAGGGAAGATAGCAGTGCAAAGAAATCGTGGCAGGAAAGCTAATGTAATTAAAAATCATGCAATATAAACTGTTGTGGAAATTTAATATTCTATGCATGCCTTCTTTCCTACTCCACTGGAAGTGGTGGGGGTTTTTTTTTTTGTTGATTCAGATCCAGGTGGTGGGAGGTTTGCAAACAAGCCAAAATATCCAGCAGTGGTATTTCATTAAATAGCATGATACAGAAATACTATGTTGGGACTATTAATGGTGTTGAAACAATCCTATTAATGTTGGGATTCCATTAACATTTTCTAGAATGCATTAACAATTTCAAGGTTGTCTGGCATTATTATTTTTTCTTGATTAACTGCATCTTGCCCTTGAGGGTTGCCCAGGGCTGTGCCAGGCTGCCCAGGGCAGTGGTGGAGTCCCCATCCCTGGAGGGGTTCCCAAGCCATGGAGATGTTTTGCTGAGGGATATGGGTTAGTGTTGGGCTTGGCAGAGTTAGGTTAATGGTTGGACTTGATGATTTGAAAGGTCTTTTCCAACCCAAACAATTCTATGTTGTCTATCTCTTCCAAGAGGTTGATACCACACGTGTGACTCTCCAACATCAGTGCTGGCAAAGTGTCACTCAGCACATCCTGGGTTAAGGACAAACACATCTCCTCTTCTATTACCATTAAACATTTCACGTTCATGCCCTAAATTCCTCTGGGAGTGGCATTAGTGAAACACCAGGGCCAGCTTTCCAGTGAAACCACAGGGTTTCCAGGGGTTTTCTCCTGGTGATCTTCCCAGGGATGCTCACCTCAGCCCCTGGGGGAAAGCACAAAACCACAGCCCAGGCTGTGAACCACGGGTGTGATTTTCATCTCAAAGATGCATCAGGGCATGATGATGCAAATAGCAAGAGACAAAGTGTCATGCAATTTGAAAAAGTTCCATTCCAACAAGCCAGATGTTACCCAGCAACCCAAGGGAGCAGCTTAGAAGAGATTTTATGAACTGCACCGAGGGACCTCGAAGAAGACTCCAAGAAGTTGAACAAAGAGAAATGCCAAAGATGAGCAAAAGGATATTCCACCCCACAGGACAAAAAGCTCTGACCTTCCCCAACCTTTGTGCTCTTTTGAGAGCTCCAAGAAGACACAGCTCAGGTATGGACTCCTGGCAGCTGCTGACCAGCTCTGAGACCTTGTGCTCCTTGTTCCACAGGCAGCTCTGCCCACGTATGACCTGGCACTCCATCAGAAGAGAACGATGCTTTGGTCTGAGCTGGCCTGGCTAAAAAGAGAAGCTGCACATCTGAATGTCTCTGCATGCATTTCAGGTACACATCAAAGTCCCCATCAGTGACTCCATCCATCTCTCCTTTGCTGTGGAGCCCTGTGGGTTGTTTACAGATAAATCAGAATGAAATGTAAACTCCCTGCAGATGAGGCAGAACTAAAGGTTGTGTCACCAGGGCTCTGCAGCACACATCTCTATAAAACAATAGCCTATGTATGCATGGAAGAGCAGCTACTTCTATTTTGTGGTGACACTCCTCCCTGCCTGCTAGAGAAGCATCATTACAGCTGGCCCCAGCTGGAACTGTTCCTAAAGTGCAGGATTTGATTTCAAGTGCTCCAGTCTCATTTCAGAGAAGTGCAGATGACTATATGAGTTTCTGCAGAGATGCAATGTTACTCTGATGATAGTGGATTTGGTTAAAGAGAGGCTCTAAACCAGCAATTTCATTATTTCCCTTTCTGCAGGGTTGGTAACAAATTTTCTCCACGTGGCTCGAATCAGTCAGTTGAGCTGGAGCTTTCTGCTGACTGAAGAATCAGGGAAGAAGATGAAGATGTCTCTGCTCACCTCATCTGCTGGGCATTGGCACAGCACCGACCACCAGCCCCAAGGACCAGGACCTGGGCAGCTGTGGACACTCCTGGCCCTGGGAACACAGGCTTGGAAAGGCCTGTGGGAGGAAAACTAAGACCAGGGTGGTCCCCATCAGAAATCAGGATGCTGGGAGGGTGTCTGAAGGGGAGGAGATGCCAGGATGGATGGAGGGTATTTCATGGATGGGCTAAAGAGGATATTCCAAATTCCTACAAAATCCATCAGGGAAAGACAAGACTGCTCCAATGTTCTCACAATGTTTGGTTCATTTTATTGCCTGCTAACTTCCTTAGTATGGAGATCACATGGAAACAACCTCTGGCAGATGAACTCTTCTTCCTTGGATGGGCCAAGTTGGGCTATTAAAGTTTTTCCTCCTGAATTTTCCTGTTAAAGTTTTTCAGTTCAGCAACATAGGTGTGAGTGGCAGAGAGAAGTGGAGCTTCCACAGGCACATTTTCTCTGCTCATGGAGAAAAATAGAATCTAATGCTTTACAGAACCACCCAACTCCTCCAAGCTCTCTCCCCTTCCATCCTCACCTTTTTACCTCACCTTCAGGTAACAGGATTTTTAGGCTTTCCAGTAAAGGCCAATGCTCTTGAGGCACAACTTAAATCCTCATCTAGCTGAGTTCTCAGAACTTCAGAAGACAGACAGGCAGGATGCTAAATAACCCAAGTGCCATCTTTCCTCTCTTACTGTTGCAAATTGAGAGCTCTCCAAGACAGCCCCATTATTAATGGTATAAATCTGTTGCACACTTTATTCCAACCTGCAGACAGGGACCCACGACCCTTGTGACAGGTAATTTACTTTAAGGGACTTAGAGAACAAACCTTGTAAATCAGTTTGTCGGTTTTTAAAGGGTAAAACTCTCAGCTTGAGATGAAAGGACTGAAAATTATTTTTCTCTCTGTGCATCTTAGATTAGGGAAGAACCACAGGTTGAATGAGCGTGTTAAGATTATTCCTGAAACTCTGCCATAGTTATCTGCTGGGTCTTACTTGATTGCTTCCTATGCTTTGCAAAAAAAAGATACCCAAAATAATTCATCATCCCTAATGTTTGCACCAAGAGTTTGTTCTCATTGATCCTTTTCGTGCACAAATGAAAAATAAAGATGTGAATGCATTTTTCTGACATTCACATTTATTTATTTTCCTCATCCCTGAACAAAGAACCCTAATTCCTCTTTTCAGCCTGGAGAATAAACCCCCCTGAACAGTCAGATTTCATGCTCAAAGATGGCACAGTAATTTATCGTGGGCTGGGACCAACCTCTGCCCATCTCTAGGTTTGGGCTCCCAGGACCTACAGCTGATTTGCAAATTCAATCCATGACTGGCATTTAGAATCATAGAATCCTTTAGG
>NW_008594406.1:74069-83185 GCF_000691845.1 Merops nubicus | reverse complement strand
ACCTAAAGGATTCCATGATTCTATGATGTGAAATAATGGCTAGAGAGGCAAACTGTTTTCTGGCCTTGTGGGTTCCTATTACTCTCAAGTGTTCTGTTAGAAAAACCCACAAAATCAATCAAATGAAAATCCTTCAGCCCTGTTGGGTAGTGAAAGACTTTTTAACGCTTAGATCTTTCTCAGCCTCTATCCCATCTTTTCTTCTACCCATCTGAAGGAGGCTTGGGTTGGAGGGGACTTCTCCCCGTGGCAGATTTGCTGTGCCGATAGGCTTAGTATGAAACGAGGTTGAGCAGGGAGCTGTGGAGCAGGTTTGGAAACTGCTGTGGCAGCGGCACACGTAAGGCCCTTTGAAGGCTTGGCCATCTGCCTGGAGGCATAACTCTGGGCATAACCCCACCTATTCATTAGCAAAGCTCTCCCTGTGGGTGGAAGCTGATGTAGCCAACAGCCGTACTGGTGCAGATCAAAGGTCCATCTGATCTCATGTCCCATGTCCTGTAGCGGCCAGTGGAAGATGTTTAGAGAAAGTGAAAGAAAGCAGCAAATTGCAACGTGAGCCTTTCTCATATCCATCCAGCTTCTGTTGATCAATGTTTTAGGGGCTTCCTGAGCCAGATGTGTTTGATAGGCACCTCTTCTCCATGGCATCATTCCTTCTGTGTTTTAGGCCTCCGCAACATCCTGCAGCAACGAGATCCCGAACTGCACCACGAATTAAGTGGAAAAGTGTTTCCTTCTGTTTTCTGTGGACCTTTTCCCTGATAAAATGATGTGAACAGAGGAAGCATTTATTCCTTGTCCACTATCTCCACAACATTTGGGATTTACAGTGAAGATAGTCCTCTCTCCCTAGGGCTCAGAATCTCTTCCTTTTGCCACTTGCAGAGGTGTTATTCCACATCTTTGGCTATTTTCCCTTTATCAGCTCGGTGCCCTTCCAAATTATTCCCTGCCCCTTTTGAGTCAGGATGACAGAACTGAACAGGACTTGATGCCTGGGCACCCCACACAGACCAGCACTGTTCTACACTTTATCCAAATCCTTTTTTTGACAGCCACTGGTAGGCTGGTTGCCTTTTGGCCCCTACTGGCTTCAAGACTGATAGGGAAATGGAGATGGTTGTTTCATGCCTTGGCTCTACATGTGCCTGGTTCTTGTTAGAGCAAGGGTGCAAAGCTGTCTGAATCCTGCTACTCTAAGTGCTGGTGTCCCTGGAGGAGCTCACTCCACACATAGCTGCCTGCAAGGAGCAGCACTGGGAAGTGGGGTGAGGGTGTCTGTGCTGGGACATCATGCATTGTGATCCTGGTTGTTGGTGAGAGCAATATGCCAGTGTCTAGGGCACATGCAAAGCTAGTAGAAGAACTGACCCTGCAGCCTTTCCAGCAGGGAGGAGGCTGAAAAGGACGTGGGCATCCGTGAGTGGAAGAAAACTGTGTTTTAGAAAAGGCTACTTCAGCAAGATCCAGACAGGAGGCTTAGGTAGGTACCACATTGCATTGTTCTGCAACAAGTCACAGCCAACAGAGTTTTACTTAAAAACGTGATGTTCACAGCCCCACGCTTTCCAAGGTGAGGCCAAGATGGTGAGGTTCATGCTGCACCACCAGCATTTGTGGTTTGCTCTTGGAAGAGAGGCAAAAGGTAGAGGAGAAAGAAGAAGGATTGTGTGGCTGTTGGTCATTGTCCTTGGGCAGATGGACGGCTGCTCAAGCCAGCAGCAGAGCAACCTGGATGGACAGCTTCTCCACACCGTTACCCAGTGGAGAGTGGCAGATGCTGTTCATCACTGGGCTGCCCACAACTAAGAACTGCAGTGGGCAGCTTGTTGTTTTAGGAGCAGAGGAAATACCCTGGTGGGGATTTTCTAGGTCCTGGCACCTGACAGTTCTGGAAAAAGCAACAACATAACTCCACTTAGAAATGGCTCAAAACCACAGTTTTATGTGTTTGGGAGCTGTGGTTTTGTATCAAGTTGTAAGTAGTCATTATAGTAGTGATTTATAATTAGTATATGATGGTAGCTGTTGGGGAGAGGGAGGTTGCCCCTCCTTGTGTGCCCTTGTTAGATGCAGTTCCAGGACCTGAAGAGGTCTGTAACAAGTCACAGCCAACAGGGTTTTATGGGTTAGAAGTTCAGAGAGGCTTTATATCTGTTTCTCTTTTTGCCTTGCGGCTTATCTAGTTCTTACCTCTTTGTTGGTCCCTTCCCTCATGTATGTCTATAGGACTGGGCTACACTCCAAAATCCCCCATCTGTTCCTTACAAGGAGGTATAAAGGGGTGTGAGAAAGGGCTGTTTGCTACTGGAACCCCAAGTCAGCCTATGCAGGGCTCGTGCAAGCCAAGGTGACATCCCTGACCTGGCCCGCCTTCTGTGGGGCTGACAGTGCCGTGGGCAGGGCTGGCACCTCTGCAGGGCACCGAAGGTTCAACTGCTGCAGCATTTCCAAATCTCCACTTCCAAAAAGCAAATGGAAATGATGAGTGCAGCAGCTTCTCAGCAGGAGGCAAAATAAGGTGTTCCTGGATTTGAACGTTTGAGCAAGTTAAAGGGTGAGTGTGAATCAGCTGGATCTCCTCTGTATTTCTCTCCTTTGACTATTTTTTGTAAAAAAAATGACAGTCCTCTAAAGAATATTTTTTAAAAACTCAGTAGTGAAGAGCTCTGCTGTGCTGTGACAACCTTGAGCGTGCACTGGGAAGTGCAAGGGTGCTGCCTTGGCTCCCTGGACCCCAGTGGGTGCTGGGTGGTGCCTGGCTGCACACCTCTGCCTGGCGAGGGTGCCTGGCGCGGTGGCACGGGGACAACCCTGGCGCAGAGCCCCACGGGGCCGCGGACGCCTCGGGTGGGCACTCTGACAGCCCGCTGACATGGCTTCGGTGCAGATAAGCCAGGGAGGTTATCTCGAGTGCAGCAATACCCTCTAGAGAAGTGAGGAGGAGAACCTACTTCGCACGGTGTCACCATGGATAAAAACCTGTTAATGAGCAGCGGTGCTGGGAGCGGAGACCCAGCACCTTCTACGGGCATCCTGCGGCAGCAGCCTGGGTGTGAGACCTGCAGCAAAACGCAGCAGAGGGACTACATGGCCAACATTTTCCAGCCTGGGTGTTTAAATTTTGCTCTATATTTAGTGCCCTAAATGAGCGCTTTGATTTGCAGTGTTTCCAAGCACCTGCTGCTTCCATTGACTCTGGTGGTCTATATGGATCCCAGCAATCCTCAGGGTTAAGCTGCTCTATCTACATGCCTAAATTTGGGTACTTGAGTTGGGAGCTGTGGGTGCTATATTCTGCTTGGGTTTGTGTTTCTCCTGCTGTGGGGTACAGGGCTAAACTGGGGGTCGTGGGCAAAGCGTTTTCAAAGCAAGGGCGGCTTTGATTTGCCAGTTTCTGGTTCAGCTCATCTGAGCAATTAATGATTTATTGGAGCAGAGAGCAATTAAAACTTCTGGAAATACAAACCGAATTAAGGCGGACGACGTTCCCCTGGCAGCAGATGCCTGATGCACACCCATCTTGGCCGCTGCAGCCCATCTGTCTTGCAGCAGGAGTGGTGTTGGTGGCCTGTCCTCTGCAGACCCAGTGGAAATGCTGAATGCAACCATCCTGCTGCTAAAAGCTCCAGCTGGCTGCCACAGCTCCACGGGGCACCGCCGCCAGCAGAGCCAGCACTTGCCTTTTAAGGAGCTCTGGTCTGGAACTGGGCATAAACACTTTTCCCTTTCACGTTCCTTTCCAGGGCAGGTAATTTATATATCTAGGTGAGCACTGGCAACTACATCCATGTTTCTGTCCCTTTGTAATATCCTGTTGTTGCTTTCCAGAGAAAAATACCAGCAGACATTCAAGGTTACTTCCTTGGCATGCTCTCTGTGTTTTCAGCCTAATTGTATCTGCACGGCTTAGACATTTCCTGGCATGCTGTGTCTCCCCTGCTCATGCATCCCAGGCTGAGAGGTAACTTTGCATGCTTTGCTGCAATAGACCTTTCTTCCTGACCATGACCCAGGGATCTTTCCGAGTTTTGCTTCCAGCCACATTCCCTCCTTTCTGCTACTCCCACTTTCCCAGATTGCTCCTCAGATACTTCTTCACAGTGCTTGGTAGATGCTGGATGTTGAGGCAAGTCCTTACCCAGAACAGGAGATGAAGAGTGAATGTTCCACAGGCAGTGGAAAAGGCCCTCAGCTCTCTTACTTCAAGACAAATGACATCTCTCAATGGTGGTTTTGAAAAGTGGCTCTGATCGTGGGCTGACTGCTCCAGAGTTGTCTTTAAGTGTTGCTCAGCTTCTCAGCAGCACCTGGGTGAAACAGGGCAGCCCCAGGATCCTCACATCTACCTGCTTCACTGACCTGGCACTCCGACCTTTGCTAACCCAGGCCCTGAGAACTGAGTGTCCAGATTTGCTGTTCCTCATCGCTGCAGGATGCCTCCGCCTCGAAATTCAGGCAGGAGGTTGGAGCCCATCCCCATCCCCAGTGCTGGGGCTGGGCTTGGGCAGCGCAGCCTGTGTTCCACCTGATGCTGCAGATGAAAGCTCTTGTTTGTTTACAAGCTTGCCTCAATTAGAACTCATTTGCTGCTCACACAGTATATTTAAAAGCTCACGTTTAGATCAGCACTGGTGATTTAGGAGTGCCTGGTTTGTTTTCTTTCCCAGATACATACGATGACTTCTCCACCTGTTAAAGATCTGTTGCTAATATTCACTGTCAGGTTTTTTTGTTTGGTTGTTTTGTTGGTTTTTGTTTGTTTGTTTGTTTGTTTGTTTGTTTGTTTTTCCCTGCCAGGATAGCCAGAAGCCTGCGAGTGTTTATTTAACTGTAGCTGTTTATATCTCATCAATTTCTCTGGCTGCAAATCCATTTGGGATTGGGCAGGAAAAATCTTAGCAGTCAGGCTGGATTTGATCAAAACAGAAAGTTTCAGTTTGGGCATTTTGGCAGCCTGGGATCTCTTCAGAACCACTCTCTCAGTGAGACTTTTTCACACACGGCCCCAGGAGCATGGAGGAGGTAACCCCATGTCCTGGTGCCACTTTGTAGACTGGTGGTGTTGTTTTTACAACTTTCCTGTCATTTTCTTTCTATTTTGTTTATTCTTCATCATGCCTTTTTTTTTAAAAGCTCATTACAAACTCATCCCTTGAAGTCAGTGTATACATATTTCAGAAAATCAAATTAATCAGATCAGATCTACCCGTGGGTGGATAACTTTAGCCCTTCAAGAAAAGTTTTGTTGAGATTCTGATACTACAAACCGTGCCCTGTGTTAGTGTGCACCAATTTTATTTCACCGTTCCGTGAGCGAAACTTTTGAGAGCTTCGTAGCCAATTTCCAATGTAAATGTGGGAAACCCGGGGTAAGCCCAGGATGAGAAGATGAACTTCATTGCTGTACAGGTGAACTAATCTGGCAGGCTTCCAGAGAAAGGGAGCACACCCAAGATTTGATGCCTGTGGGTGTTTGAGCCACCAGCAGAGCCCCAAGGAGCAGCTCTTTCCTCGTGCAGGTGCACTCCAGCTCCACACGAATGCAGGAGTCCTTCACCGGCACCTCCCCCGTGGTGACTCCTGTTTCCTAATTCCACATTGTGGAAGTCAACCAGAATCATTCTGGATTCTCTGCAATGTGCATGAATTTTTTTTTTTTTTGTTCCTTTCATCATTTTTAGAACAGCTGGAATGAGTTGAGGATGCTGTCAGGAAACATAATCTTGAGTAAGATAGAAACAAGAAAGTTGAGTCCTTGTATCTTCCATGCTATTTCCATCTCCAGTGTATTTCCTCTCTCCAATTGCTTCTCTCCAGAGTCACACTCTGGCAGAGATAAGGAAGTGGCAGTGAGTGAAGAAAGGAGGGGCATTGTCTACAGCTCTGAACCACGAATAGCTCTTGGAAAAACAGCAGCAGAGAGAGACAAGTTCAGGTTGATAAAGTGGGTGGCCCAGTGACAGAAGTCTTCATCCTGTTTCACTGAATCTGGTGGTGAACTCCCGCAGACAGCACTTTTATCACTGCTCCCAGCCCATCTTGGGTACCGTCCACCACCAGCCTGGGCGGAGCATGGCTGTCAGAATTTCTGTGGAGAAGGGGTTGGCTTCCCTGCTTCAGCATCCTTCTGCTGCAGCGGCTGGGGCCAGGGTAACATGCACCCAGGAGGTGCAAGGTGGGTTAGCTGAGGTTCAGCACCATGCTGATGCTGGGCGGCGTGCCTTGTCTTGGTGCAGCAGCAGGAGTGAACCCACATGCACACACACACACACACACATACACCACACGTATGTACACCAGGGCTCGGGTCACCACGACCATTCGTCAAAGCCCTGCATAGTGTCAGCTGACCATGGGAAACCGCTTGATTTTGGTGCCTCCGAGGGGGCTACATGAATAGCTGAGCTGCAGCAGCCTAATGGGTCTTGGAGGAGGGGAAAACAGGACGGGACACGGCAACAATTTGCTGGGAGGCGTGTGGGGAAATGTTGTTGGAGCGATGAGGAGCGGGAGATGGAGCAACAATGGCTCCAGTTTACATTGTGCTGGGCCGGTGCTCTGATCTGCTGCCAAGATCAACCTGGGAGAGAGGAACTTGAAAATAACACGAATAGTGTGGCAAGAGAGATACCCTGCAGCATATCCTGCTCCCTTGGACCTTGCCTTTGAGTCAGGAGTGAAATATTGGAGCTGTTGTGGTGAAGTGAGACTTAAAAATAGAAGGGGAAAATGCCGCTTTTTTTCCCCCTCTCTCTCTAAGGGGACGTTAATTGTTTTTAAGTTGTGCTACTTCTAGTTTGAGTCAAGAAGGAAAACACTTCAAGGCATTGAAAGGACTAAGAAACATGTCACTCATCAGCTGGGGTGTGAGGGCTGCCCCTTATCTCCATCGCCATAGCGATGCTGCTGCTCGGGTTACTCTCCCCCAGGGGCTTCACGACACTCTCAGCATTACCCTCAGTGCTTGAGATCCTTTCACAGGAGCAAAAAAACAGTGCCCAGACTCAGATTTGGGCTTGGTTAGTGTTTCTGGTTACCCGTGTGTGTGCCCTGTAGGACATGGAGGGTTGATTCTGGGGTTTCTGTGCAGGAGGTGAAGCAGTTCTCCAGTCAAAAGCTGGAAATTGCCCTCGGTCTTGCAAGAGTAACACCCTGGAACCCAGCTGGGTTTGGAGAGTTAAAAAGCTTATATTTCATTTAGTGTTTTGACCCCTTTGCTTTTTGTTATCATGGGGATCGGTGGGCTAGGGCTAGCACCATTGGCTGGTAAAGCTCAGGGGTCTCCAAGTGTTCAAAGAATTGTGTTTACACGGATGTGAGATGAAGCAGACCATCATCAGACCAGGTCACAGCCAGGTGGATCTGACATCTTCAGAAACAGTGTGCCCCTCTCTGTTAGACCCCTGTCCGGGCACTGCAGGATGCTGCTGATGCTGGACATCTTAGAGGTGCTTTTCTGGGTGCACAAACCCCTTCTTCTCTGCTTCCAAGCTTCCTTGGGAGTGGAGAGGCTGATCTGGGACACCAGAGCTACCACTACCCCAGGACACATGAAGACAGCTTCCAGCCACCCTCCCAGGGAGTGGTGCCCCATCCCAGACCTGCTGCCGTCCTTTGATGGGTGACTGATGCCACACGGGGACCAGGCTGCTCCCTTACAAGGAGAACACTACACTGGTTTGTATAAATATAGCACATGCCATCTATGTCTGAGTTTACCAGATTCAGCCCTTTCCCACCAGTAAAATGTGAGAACCAGCAGGGTCACAGATTTAATGGCCAGAAGGGATTGCTAAATCTGGATTTCTCCCAGTTCACTGAGCTCAATTGCTTGAGTAGCTTGTTTCACTAAAGCCCACATTGCTCTGCAGACATTGGGAGATGGAGTTCTTCTTTCTCTTTGTACCAGTAACTGGTCACCATCATTGCTCAGTTTTTTGCTTTCCCTCTGGTCCAAATATGCCCGTCCTTAACTCTCAACCCATCTATGTCTTTGGTAATGTAAAGGTCCCACTAGCACTGAATATTGTCACCCCATCAAAGCATGTGGATCGGGCTGTCTCTCAGTCCTCTTTGCTAAAATTAAGGAGAGACTCAGCTTCTTAAGAGACTGTCTCTAAGGCCTTCCCTCCTCCCCCATCCTCATATAGCTGCTGTACCTCTTATGTCCATGATCAATAATGTACATCCCTGGCATTCAGCATCAGAAATCCAATCTCCCACAAATGATTTCCAAAACTGCGGATGTTTCATTTTTCCTCCGGTTCTGGAAAAAGCCCATGACCACACCAGGTGCTTTGGGATGGGTTTAGCTGCAGACCCTCTGTGGCTGAGATCCTCCTGGCAGCAGGTCCTAGAAAAGCAGCTCTGTAGGAGGCAGCCACCACTGAATGAGGAGCTGATGGTTTCTGTGGGAGGGTGAGGGACACGGCTGCACCTTGCCCAATTGCATGGCTCCTCCAGAAGCTCAGAGGAGCCACCATGCAACGCCTCATTTCTGCAGCAGATTGAATCAGCAGAAGGAAGTGAATGAAGAACAAACAATGGCTTTTAAAAGACGGAAAACCGGCCTTTTTGTTGATGTGATGCCTGACAAAATACCCAAGTGCTATTCAGAGATGGCACGACTTGATAAATGTGATGGAAATACAACATGGGGGTAGAGAAACAACTCAGGGCCCCGTACTGCACTGAACATGGGGGTTGGCGTCCCAGATAATATCCCTGACCAGCTGAGACAGGACTGATGAGAGTTCTGTGGGGAGCAATCAGTGGTTTTTTTGAGTCCATCATATGCTCAAGGAGAGGTATTGACTCAGACACTGAACAAGGGACAGGCTCAAGTCATTAGCACAGGGGCTTTTCAAATGCCTTCAAAAAGGAAAAGGAGAGAAACATCAACAGAACCCAAATTTGGAAGGATAAATGAGTTTCCATTGGACTGTTCATGCCAGGTTATGGCAATGCTTTTTGTTCCCAAGGCTCTGAGAGAAGGAATTTTCCTTTCCACAACATACTTTTTTACTCAGCCCCCAAGGAAGCATCCCTTATCAAAGAATCATAGAACATCTGGGCTGAAAGGGACCTCCAAAGGTCATCTAGTCCAACCC
>NW_008594406.1:43622-73891 GCF_000691845.1 Merops nubicus | reverse complement strand
GTATGAGGCTCTTGTCAGCGTGATCTAGTGGGAGGTGTCCCTGCTCATGGCAGAGGGGTTGGAAATGGGTGACCCTTGTGGTCCCTGACAGATTCTGATCTGTTTTAACAGAGGACTTTAGAGCCCTAATGGCTCAACGGTTGCACTTGATGATCTTAAAGGTCTCTTCCAACCTAAAGGATTCTACGATTCTATGATTCTACTCAGAGCCTCATCCAGCCTGATCTTGAATGTCCCCAGGGATGGGGCCTCCACCACATGTCTGGGCAACGTATTCCAGTGGTCTGTCACCTTCATACCGAAGAACTTTTTCCTAATGTCTAACCTAAATCTACCCTTTTCTAGCTTAAAGCCATTACCCCTCGTCCTGTCACTGCAAACCCTTGTGAATAGACCCTCCAATAGTCCTTGCACCATTCCCTCTGTGTTCAACCTGTGGTATGTAGAGTGGACAGCCACATTCCTCCTTCCGAGGCAAAGCCCAAGAGCTACACTCACCTCACTGTGCCTTTGGCTTTGCCCTGGATGGAGAAGAGCCAGGAGCACCTGCAGTTTGCACCAGGGACAGGGAGAAGAGCCTCGCCTGGTACCCACTAGGACAGAAACAGTAGAGATCAAAGGGCTCCTGGGACCTC
Source organism: Merops nubicus (assembly GCF_000691845.1). NCBI lineage: Eukaryota > Metazoa > Chordata > Aves > Coraciiformes > Meropidae > Merops > Merops nubicus. Next base: position 73,256 of record NW_008594406.1, on the reverse strand, counting down.
AGTCTGGATAAAGAAAAGAAAGAAAAGAGCACATTGGATCTGTACTGTGGGTCACACTTCTGGAGTTGTCCTTCTGTCCACAGGAAAAACTTCCCAGCTGCAGCTCCTCTCCCAAGCTAGGTTTAGTTCATTGCAGAGCAGAAACACACCCCAGAGCCTGCACACCCCATGAAGACTCACTTGGTATTAGACTTGGGCGTTGCTCGCTCCATGGGCCGGTGACATGTTAACGTCCTGGAGCAATGGTGTGTCCCAGTCCCAGAGCACTGACATGCTAAAGCCCTGCAGCTAGCTGCAACCAAATCCTCACTTAAACCATGGGAACTTAATTTAGCACTTATTTGGCCTGAGTACCATCACACCCATGGCTTGTCAGTTTTGGCACAGTGTGACTTCATATAAACATGCAGGACTGCCTGAGAAACTAAGCTCATTGCATTATTATTATTATTATTATTTTATTCTTTCTCTCTTCTTATTCTTCCACATGGATTCCAAGCAGCTCTGTTCATCCCCCACTTCTTCCCCTGGGCACAATTATTTATCCCCACTGAATTTTCCTCCCTGCTACAGAAAGTCCTCTCTCAGTGCAGATCCTTTGCAGAGTTTTATTTGGTTCATGAGGGGACAGAAACATATGCCACAGCCTGCATTTCCCATCAGAATGCACCTGAGATTCTGACAACAACTAAAAAAAAACCCCACAAAACTCCCTACCCACAACCTGCCAAGAAAAACCCAAGCCTGAAGTCAATAATTCCAAGGAATTCACATGGACCTCACTCACGTTCACCTAATTCCTTTCTGGGAATTATTACCTTGGTTGGAAGTGTTTTCTTGCCCTCTTGCAGTGCTGTGTCTCAGATGACAATTTAAGGACCATTTGCCCACTGCTGGCTGACTCCAGAGATGGTCAATTTACCATATCATCCACCAATCAACGCAATAATGTCACTAAAAGGGGTCATGGCATAGGGGTTGTTTGGCTACCAAGGAATTTCTCCTTTAGAATATAAAGTCTTTGCACAGGAACACTCACACCTTTCTACTACCCTGCTGTAAATTAGTCTTCAGAAGAAGGAACATTTAATATTTCTTTCTTTTAATCTGGACAGGAGACCAAGAAGCCTTCTGCTGCATAGCTAATTGAACGTCACAAAACAGCCCATGGTTTACAAACACAAGAAACTCATCTTCCTTATGACTGATAAATAGTAAAAAAAGACCCAGCTTGGGCAGAGGAGCACAGTGATTCAGCAAGTGTTCCTGCAATGGCCCAGATGGCATTAACCAGCTCCCGTGGCGAAGATGATGAGTGTGGTCATCTCACAAACCAAGTCTGTGGCAGCAGCTTCTGCACACCTGAGAGTCAGCCACAGTTTTGGAACCTTGAGGTGCCAAAAATCCCAAGTGACCTCAAGGTGGTTTCCCTAATAGAGAGCCAGCTATGGAGGGTTTGGAGCCCACACATCTGCAATGGGACTGGGAAGGCCTCCAGCTGCAAATCTCTTGTCGAGTAAGCCAGCTGAAGGGCTCTTTGTGCAGGATCTCACCCAAGAGGGAGAATGTCACAGGAGAGGAAAATGTGCAAAGAACTTCCTGCATGGGGCCAGTTTCTAGTTTCTTTCTTCTGCCTTTCCCCCATGTATCCAGAAGCTTGAGTTAATTGATGGAGACTCAGTGAGACCTTCTGAGAGCACCTGCCTGGTTTCTGCCCATAGACAGAAACATTCCCAGGCTTGCTGCCGAGGTCTGGGCTCATGTCTGGGTCTGGAGGCAGCCATGGGGGAGGGATGCCTAGCCTGCCTTTGACCACAGAGCATGCCCAGAAGCTCTACTGCTGTGGGACCAGCCCCTGGCATGGGCTGTGGCCAATGCAGCATTGCTTTCCACAAACATTGTGGTGTGCAGCCACCGTGTCCACAGAATCTCTCAGATTTTGGTGGTGCAGGTGAGAGAACCTGTTTGGCAAGTGCTCTGTGGCCCAGGAATTTGGGTCCCCTCTAATCTGATCTCTATGGCATGCCTGCACTGGTCCTGCAGCTGTTATCCCCTCTGCAGAGTCTCTGTCCTTGCAGCTGTGTCACCATGCCGGGCAGTCTGCAGTGGGGCTTCCCAATGCCCCTTGGACATCCCTGGGAGTGCAGTTATGCCAAAAGAAGCTGATGAAAAGTGCTTCTGAATATTCTGCTTTTCATCATTTTCTGCCCACCACAGTGTGTCATGAAGCTGAAGGCCCATCTCCAGCCATCTGCAGTGTCCCTTCCTGCCTGCACCTCCCCAGGGACTGCAGCCAGGTTGTCTCCTTTCAAAGGTCAGCAAGAGGCAGGGTTGATACGGTCACAAACCCTCAACTGAGCCCTCCTGAGCCAGAGCCGAGGCCCCAAACAGCTCTGGGCATTAGTGGAACCGAGCTGAAGGTCTGGCTGTGCTGCCTGCAGCACCCCCTCCCCAGGGGAGGCTCCTGCACCCCACTGCCTTTCACACTCCACAGAGTCCTCAGCAAAATTTCTCTGCAGTCATTTTGATACCAAGTCAAGTGGATACTGGTGTATTTGCACCAGGGGCAAGATCTCCTGTGCTCTGTATGTGGGTGCCCGTGACTCTCTGATTTCAGAACATCCACGTTTGGAGGCAGCTGATGTGTTGGGTTTTTTTCTCACAGGCTTTCCCATTCCCCACAGCCCCTGCGTGGCTTTCTGCCAGCTCTGCAGCTCCTTGTCCCTCTGCCTGGCAGCAGCACTGGTGATGACACATTTCACAGGTCTGCAGGGGGAAATGAGTAAAGCTACACGGGAAAAGAATTCCCTTTGGGGAGGGGGGAAATTATGTGATTTTGAAACTTGAGTTTGAAATATTGGTTCCAACCCCAAATGTAAAAATTAAAAAAAAAAAAGTTTGTCATCCCCTTCAGGAGGTACAAGAGTGGGGTGGGACTTCAGATGTCAAAAGAACATTCTCCATCAATATAATCAATGCTTCTCATTCCAGGCTCAGTCTTTTCTGAACTGCACTGCTGTTCATAATAGGATATGCATTAAAAATTAATGAAAAGCTGTTTCAAAAAAAAAAAAAAAAAAGAGAGAGAGAAAAGGAACCAGGCTCTTGGAAAAGGCTGAAAGAATATCTTGACCTTGGCATGAAAGTGCCAGTGTAACTTCAACTTCTTGCAAAATCACTTTTAGCTGAAAGCTCTATGTTCCCACAGAAAGTTTCATTTATTTTTCTTTTACAAATGGCACTTTTTCCTTCCTTTTTTTTTTTTCTTTCCCCTGACAGAAAAGGACTCAACTTGAATATTTGCAGGCAGCTGTCTAAATAAGCTATGTCAAAAATGTCTTCTTGTGACACTGAAGAATGAACAAAAGTATTTTTGGCGACTGGAGTGGACGTACTTGATATGACACATTTTCCCTCCACACTTTTCCCAGCACATTTCCCAAAGCTGCTGGGCAGCGTGTGTCTCTGCTCGGGAATTTCATCCTGGGGATTTTGCTCCCCATCTTGGGCCCATCTGAACTTTCTGCTGCCATTTTGTCCTGTTCCCTCTCATCTGACCCAACACGAGTCGATTGCTTCTCCCCTCTTTTGGCAGCCCGATAACTTCTTCAGGGATCACAGCCATTTGTTCACAAAATGTGTACTGGTGCCCGCAGGCAAATTTTAAGTCCCTAAATCCCCTCTTAGATGCCTCAGTGGTGCATTGAATCTGGTTCAACAGTCTCTTAAGCAGCAGAGCCTCCATAAAGAGCCAGGGGACGGGCACATCTCCTCCTTTCCACTGCAATTTGCCCTCCAGGTTGAACGGGAGCATCCCAGCTTGCAGCTGATTACTTTTCTAACACTTGGAGACATCTGCCTGGGAAAGCAACCACCTCCCCAGCATCTGCACACATTTGTGCATCAGACATAAGTAAATGGAGGGCAATTTTCCGGAAAAGTTGCTGGCTCTGTGTGTGACAGCTAGAAATTGTAGAGGGGCCCTGATGGAGAGGGGACAGAGCCCCAGTCCCTGGCCTTTCCTGGAGGAGGAGGAGGGGGAGGGAGGTGAGGAAGATGAGTGCGGGAAGCCAGTGCAACCACAGTGCCCTTTCTTCTTCTGCAGAGAGGAAAAGCAAATGCCATTTTCAAACAAAGCTGTGAGTGTGGGGAAATCCTGCATTCGTTTCCAAAGACACAGCAGATCCGGTGGCTGCGCCACTCAGTTTTCACCCCGTCCCTGTGCAAAGAGCCTGTCCCTCACTCGCCATGTCCCCACGGCCCAGCCACCATAGCAGGGCTCCCTGCTGGCTTTCGCTGCCTGCACAGCCTGCCTCTGCACACAATGTGACAAAGGAACCTCACAAATCTGGGAGCAAGAACGGTGTTTGGCCCTCCGACCCCTGACCCCCCAACAGTTTAGTTAATGATTCTGGTGATCAGATAGACTGGCTCAGCAGTGCATCCATCACCAGGCTGACAGGGATTCAATCCTGTAAGGGGAGGGAATGTGCAAACACATTCAAACCTGGCCTGGCCAGCCCCCAGTGTGCCTCTCCCCCTAAATCCAAGAACAAACAGAAAGCTTCCATCAGGGGAAGATCTGCTGTGATTTGTTGTAAAATAATACACAAGAAGGGCCTGCAGATGCTGGCAATGCCTCACCTGGAGGACAAACCTATGAGATGCTGCTTAGCTGCTAATGCTCCTTGCAGTGTATTGGGAGAAAAGCGAACAAGCAATGGTGCTCTACGTTCCACAGCAGTCTTTACCCATCCCTCTGTGATATTTTAATTGCACTGGGTTCAATCCTGCAGCCCAAAACTGGAGTCAGCAGCTTTCTTTGCCAAACCCAAGGCTTACACCTTGCATCTGTGCTCTTTCAGTGTCCTGACTCTGCATTAAAGCCTCGTGTCCCATTTGTTTTCAGCCACTGCCCAGGACACCATGACCCTCCCTGTCCTGCCCAGTTCCTCCTCCTCCTTTTGGCAGATTATTCTCCAATAAATCACAGCAGTCTTCACATGATGGAAAAGCTTTGTTTTTATTGGATTTGGGAGAGGCTGGTAAAGATGCTGACAACAGTCCCAAAGGCATGAAAGTGAGGAAGAGAGAGTTGATGCTGCCACAGCAACAGCCCGGGGTCAATTTGCTCACACTTGAACCCAACTTCCCAAGGCTTGCAACCACTGCACTGTTTTCCTGCTGTATTTTTGGATAGCACAGTATTTTCATGGTTAACAAGATCTGAGACAAAATGCTGAAATACAGCTGCTGAGCTCACCAGGTTGGTGTGTTTGTTTGTTTGTTTGTTTGTTTGTTTGTTTGTTTTTAACAGGCTAAGAAAGGTCTGGAGACCCTTTCTCTGAACAGGCAGTGCAGAAACGAGCCTGAACCCATAGTGTCTAAAGAGAAGTCCCTTCTTCTGCTCAAATCCTAGCAGAAATCTCCACTCCTTTTTCATTTTCTTGCCTTCTCATGTCACACGTGAATGGGGTGGGTATAAGGGAGGCAAAGGGCATCTCTCGGGGTGTGAATTTTCACCCTCCCAAATCCTCCATGTGGAAGACACGGCTCCAGAGGAAAGGTTCAGAGGAACCACCATCTAACCCCAATTGTCCAGGAGCACCAGGAGATGACTGACTACAGAGAAGGATGTGCATTAACCAGCCTCACGTGCAGCTGATTTGCATAGTAATTATTTTGAAAAAGGACAGGGTTAATTAGCTACTCCCAGTTGCTGCTGCCTGAAACAGGCTAAGTGCTGCAGCACAGAGCAAACTGGGCATTTGCCTTTGCTCCTGATCACAAAACAGGCAAACAGGCAGACAGACTTTAGGGGGGTGGTAAACACCATGCTGAAGTTTATATCTTGTTTTGGACCTCTCAAGCTGCCCAAAACCTTGGCTTAGCCTTCTCAAGGCTCACTCATATGTCGATAACATGAGCACAGGAAAGGTGACTGTAGCAGGGATAGGCACCTCCTGGCTGACGGGTGCTCTCTAGAGTAAACTTCTGAATCCAAAGCACTCTTCCTGGAGCCCGTTCTGCCCCCTGCACAGGCTCATGGGCAGTCAAAACCCCCTTCAGGGGGGTTTACAACGTGGCCAGGGGCAGCGGGCTAGGGAAGCCATGCTGGAGCACCGTGTGATAGGAGCAGATAAGAGAGTTCCTGCTGTGGTTCCAGCATGACCAAACAAGTTCCCTGGTCCCGTACCTACGCCTGCCACTCCTTGAGCCAATACTGGTCTCCTGGGGGGAACGTGGAGGTGAGCAGCAGCAAACAGAGCTGTGAGCCCCGCTGCCGGGGCAAATAAACCTCAGCGGGTAGGCTCGGCCCCTGCAGAGGCTGGCCAGGGACTCAGAGCAGGGATCCTCCCCAGGGAAAAGCCCTGGCTGGGCAGAGCATCCTCCCTGCATCAGGCTTCCAAGAGACAGGGAGAGAGGAGTTTTTGAGAGGAGTCTCAAAAAGAGAACAGGATGAGAACCAGCGCTGAAAATATGACAAAAAGCAGCTAACATGCAGAGAAACAGAATCCCTTTGCCTAGCTGCAGTTTGCAATTGGCTGCTATAGGGGAGCTGAGGCTCACAGCCATGGAAATGTTCTTCACTCTGCCAGCTCCACCATAGATACCACAGCTCCTCTGGTGTGGCAGTCCAGCACCCCCCAAGCTAGCCCCAAACCACCATAGCCTGACCACCTTGTCTGGCAGAAATGTGCATGGAGAAGCTCCCTGCAGCTTTGCATGTCTGGTCTGGGCTTTGTTGTCTCAGCTGCAAGAGGGGAGCCTGGCTGGCAGGCTGGCTCCAGCCTTCTCAGTGCAGTCCCTGCTGCTTGAGGACAAGCAAGGCTGAGGAACTCTCAGCAGCGTTGTCTTGTGGGACTGCTCGTTTGCCTGGGCACTGAGTGGGGAAAACGCTCATACTCAGCATTAGGCACATTGTTGCCAGGCTGGTATTGGCATTTTAGGGTAGACCCTGTGCTGGCCCATGGGCAGAGACTCGGCTGACTTGGGACCTCACCCACAGGGTTTTGCCTGCCTGATTTCCCTAGCCACTGAGGGATTATCACCTTCATTTTAAGTGAGATAAAGGCTTTCTGGTGTTTTATATTTGGCTTAGCTGCTGTTCCAGGAGCAGACCAAAGCAGAGAGCTCCAGACCCACTTAGGACAGTTCCTCTCCAGTTTCTTCTAAACAGTTGCTTGCAGGAAACACACCTGACTGTAGAAGCAGACACACTGCACCCCCATTGTATATTCAAGTCCACCTGCAATCATATAGACACTCACCATGTGGTTCTTACCCTGTTTATGGGGCAGCGCAGTCATCAGGGCTACACCAGCAGGAAACCAGGGCCAAAGCAGCCCAAGCAACGCCCATACCTGTGTGACTTGGTGTACAGCTGGAAGTGTTGCCTGAACCTCTTGGTTTTGCAGGCTCAGCGTGGCTGCACTCATTGAATGTTAGTGCCCAACCTGCAGTCAGGACAAAGAGCCCCACATCATGCCAGGGTGTGCGCTCAGCAGGGAGCAAACAATGGCCCATTAAACCACAGCATTTAGCAAAGCCCACAAGAAAGAGCTTCCCAGCTATCTCAGAGGGCTCATTTACATCAAGAAACAGTTTACTTCTCTGAAGGCTTCCTGGCCTGCCTGAACAGTGCCACTCCAGCAGCTTTCAAGAAGCATTTTAATAGGTACCACTGAATAAAACTTTGTAGCTGCAAATCAGAAAGGTGACCAGAAAAGTAAATCTGAAGTTTGGCCTTTTGTTTTTTTTTGGTTTTGGTTTGGTTTTGGGTTTTTTTTTGTTTTTTTTTTTTTTTTCCTATTAACAATTAATTTGCATAAGTAGAGAGGGATCACAAGGAGATTTTGTTGTTCTTCAGGCTAGTTTCTGCAAAGGACTAATGAGCCAGAGATGATCTCTTCTCATCACAAGCAGAGAAAGCTCTCTGGTATATAGCTCTGCAGCTGTCCTGAGGTGCCGTGGTTGAACACAGGCTCTTCCTCACATCTCCATGGGGCATTCACTCCTGTGAAGACCTGCTGGGTGAGCTACCTGCTCACATCCTGAGAGTCAGGTCAATGGTTGTGGTAGACCATCTCCTGGTGTTTTGCCTTTTGCGAACTGCATCTTGGCAGTGGGCTGGGAGATGAGAAGAAAAAAAAATCGTGTGTGTCATTTGGCCAGCTCAGATCCAGATGAGAAGGTATGTAATAGAAATGAAACACATTAATGATGTACTCAGATGACGGCAAAGATTTATACTTTACTAAGGAACCACCTACCAAGTCTCCTGATCTCTACCACTGCTCAGCAGATAGGCAACTCTAGTCTCAGAAGAACAGCAAAGATAATTTATCATGATTATAGGTGAAATAGGTCTCTCTAGATGTAATTCGGTGTAGTCTAAAAGGAAGAGGCTATAGTCAAGCCTGGTAGGCATGTTTACTTGACCACATAGGGCCCTCACTGGAACATCCAGTACTAATATATTATCACTAATGATGACAATCAACAGTTTCTTTTCCACATGAATGACAATTACACGTGCTCACTTAGCTGGAGAGTCTAATTTTTCACATGGAAAATTTTTTGCTTATATGGAATGAAAAATATATTAATACCTACAGGTTTTTCTTTTCCACCATTTTTTTTTTTTTTTTTTTTTTACTGCTTTCCACCACTAATTTGTTTCAAATTATTTCCAACATTATTAGATTGGTATGAATAATCACCACCACTTCTCCCCTTCACCAGCCCCTAGGTCTTTAGATGCTCCCCAGTTCGACAGTTACCCCAAAGGCAATTTTTGATCTTTTAAGCCAGCCATCACAAAAGGGTTTGCCAATTTTTATTTCACCACCAAACACTTCAGCATGGCATTTGACATCTGAGCTATGTGTTCCTCTCACCTCATGTTCCCCTTTGCAAATGTTCCCCTCTAACAAGCATATTTTAAGGACCACTGCCTTGATGTCCTATGTTGTATCCTACATTCATCATAACAAATTGCTCCACAAAGGTCATAGAAGGATGAAGCCGTTTTGGAAGAAGAGTGCCTGTCTCAATGCAATCCAATTGTTTGGAGGTGGCTATTACCTGTGTGCAATACTGTTAGAGGGCTCCCAAAAGTAGTGCACCTTAGGAGGCCCTGTGAAGATAAGGCATCAGCTCTTCTCACAGCTGGAGAGAAATGGAGGAGAAATGTGTTAAGAGGCACTAGTGTGAGCGGAGCCACAGAGTTAGTTCCGCTAGATCCCAAAACAAGTGAAATATCCAAAGAAGGAGGCACTAGGAAAGTCTGAAACTGTCTGAAGGAGAAGGTCACAGCAATCTCAGCAGCCTCTGACAGGCAACAGTGGTGTCCTGAGCTGCTGTGGCCCATGGGGACGTATTGCATGATCTGTGCTGAAACCACTTCCCCAGCTCTGGGAAGCCCAGCACCTCTGTGAATCATATCCTGAAGTGCACAGACTAGAGCTCAGGAGCTCAGCAGCATCACTACCACACCCCTCTGCCTGGCCTCTTCTAGTAAACCTCCTTTTTATTTCTAACTTCTTTACCACTTGGCAAAAAAACTGCTTAATTAACATAAGGAGGGGAGAAAAAGGTACCAGTGAGCTTAGGAAACTGTTTTATTTCTCTGAAATGTCCTTTCTAATGACAGCTCTCCAAGCCCTAGGTGCACACCAGAGAGACCAGGAGGTGCCAGCAGCAGCCAAGGTACTTGGCAGTGGGGTCTGAGACCTTATTCTGCCCCGTGTAATGTTCTGGGTCCTGCCCAGGGTGCCCAGAAATGAGCTGCCCATTTTGGGCAGCCCATTCTCCTTGGTCCAGGAGGAGATCACATTCAGTTGCTCTATCCTGCCAGGCTGAGAGATTGTGCCTTGGGACTGCACACATACATTTCCCACTCAATCACAGTTCAAGCTGCTGCCTCGGCTGGGGCTGGGGTCTGTGTCTTTCAGATTCAGGTGTCTGCCCTGCAGAGGAGCTGGAGGGGAGCCAGCACTGGACTCGTAGCTTGTTTTACCCCGCACCCTGTTTTGATATATTGCAGAGAGCTCAGACTCAGCTCTGAGAGCAGATTGAGGTTTCTAAGCCCCCAGCATCCGCAGCCACAGCTCCGGCCCTAGGTCCAACTGCAGCATGTTGTTAATCATCACTCTGATGATTTTGCTGCATCCGGGTAAGTACCTGCCTCTCTAATGATTCCTTGATTAACAGACCTCTGCAGCCACTTCCCACTGCCATTGGCAGTCACTTTACTCCATTGAAACCTGCTGGGAGATGATTGTCACCGATTCCAGCCAGGCAGCTGGGCCTGACCCTCAGAAATCAGGGCATCACAATCAGCAGGTTTCATTGCCTGTAAAACACCACATAGGTTTTTCCTGGAGTCTGTTTGGCTTGGAGGTCCTGCTCTGTCCCACCACAGAGCCTGTCCTGCACAGCAGTCCCCTCCTTCCCACCTGGACGGGACATGGCACGCTGGAATCTCATTCATGCATCTGCTGTTGCACCACTGCTGCCAATCCAGCGCTGGCTTTAGGAGAGGAGAACATGATCGCTCCGCAGGGCACTGGTGGAGTCACCGCACAAGCGGAGAAGACCATCTAATCCTCGCCTTCCTGCAGGCAAGAAAGCCCCCAGTGAGCTAAACTTAAATGGCCAACAGTGTGTGTTATTTTTAAGTCCAAAAGCCTGAAGGCAAGGTTTAAAGGCGAGTCTAATGACATTTTTTTCCTGAGCTGTCTTAAGTCCCCTTGTCTCTTGCTGGATTGCGTCAGCCAGCAGTGACATATTTGGGCGCAGGAGCTGTCTCCGTCCCTGTTCTCGAGGCACTTTAAGCCTCCGTACACGGCTGGAGCGGGCAAACTGAGACACAGAGCAAATGCTGGCTTCCATCCACATATCTTGTCACTCAGGATTGACAGAGACCAGAAAGCAGCCTCACGAAAGGATGAAGTCAAACGATACGCCTGCCTGATGTTTCGGGTCACACCCTGCGGGCCATGCCCCGTGGCGATTCACTGACCGATGGCGAGGCCCCGGGCAGCCCCGCTGTGCCACGCCACCTCCTCCCTGCCACCCTGAGTGGGACCCAGAGGTGTCAAACCTGCCAGGTCTCCTCCTTCCCCTCCCAGCAGTGCTGGCCACCAAGAGCTGGGGCTGCACCAGCGCTCCTGAGTGCCCAGGGGCATCACGACTCCTGCTCCTGCAAACAGACAAAATTGGTGATTTCACACTATGGGTATGTCTAGAAGTAAGTCCCATGTTTAATGCCTTTGTCACTGTATGGGGCAGTGTTAAATGAAACAATGGCTGCAAATGCAGGAGGAGGAGCACAGCGTGTGTCCTCTGAGGAGCCCCTGGCTCGCACTGTGTCCACTCTGCTGAGCATCCAAGGTACACACTGGTACTGTGTGGCATCAACCAGCAGGTTCCTGAGTAACACTTTCTCCATTGAAAGCAACTGTAGAGGCCGCTGAACGGTCTCCAAAACTCCACAATATCTGCCACACTGATGTTTTCATAGTTGAGCAATCATTTCTGACACCAGTGCCCTTTTTGTGAGCTTGCTCCAGCCAGCTCTGCTGTAACTGCAAAATATATGCAGCTTTGACTTCTGCAATGTTTCATTCTCTAAAATTGTGATGAATATTTTTGTTACAGTACACACGTGGCTCTTGCTGAAACAAGCAGCCATTCAATCTGGGATGAAATCCAAAACGTGTTGTTTTGGATTTTTTTTTTTTTGGAAGGAAAGATGACTCCTGGGGACAGAGAAGCCCAGGTCTTTCCACATACAGAAAGGACTGGGGCGAAAGTCAGAAACCATCATGCCACAATGCAAATGAACGCGAGAGGTGACGGGAGGCAGCTGAAGGCTGACTGTGGCTTTCAGCCCATCTTTCAGGATGGCCTCACCTGCGTACAGACCAGCATGGGCTGACACTTGATCCTGAAATCCCAAAAGCCCTGCTGCTCCCATCCATGCTTCTCAGTATAAAGAAGATACAGAGACATATGACACAGAAAACCATCACTGGTGCTTTGTTTTCTGAACACAAACCTGTTCAAATGAATGTTTTCTTTTGTTCTTTCTCAGCTTTGGCTGCAACACCCAGTTGCTCCTCTTCTCAGTGACCTCATGTGAATTTTTCCTCTTCCTAATCTAGGTTTTTCTGTGCCATCTTCTATCACCTGAAGATCTACAGACAACAGAGATAAGGGAAATAAGATATCTATCCCTCTACCCATCAGACCAACTTCTAAAATTCTTTTTGTCCTCTGCAATACCAGGGTGGCACGAATGGGACAGATCTGAAAGCAAAGTCCCTTGCACAAATGAGGGAAGGGCCTAATTGTATATGCCAGTCCCTGCATCTCTAGAGGTGGATATCTAGAAGCAGCAGTGGCTCAGGAGCAGAGACAATGTTCATGCAGAAGCTCTTGAGCTTTCCTGCTGGGTGAGGGACTCTGGGCAGACCCCTGTATCTGGGCATCTTCTTCAGACTCCCTTGGAACAGAGGTCTTCTCCTGGCAGTGCGAAGGAAAGGAAGCACCAGCATCAGTTTGAGGATGGGGGTGAAAGAACCTTGTTTTCTGATTTTTTTTCTTGAGTTGGGCCACGACAGTGAAAACAAAATCAGTTCTCAAAAGCCAAACTGATGTTATTAGCCAGACGATTCTGAATGCACTGCCTTCCCAGGCAGAGGAAAGGGTCTCACCTTCAACACTTTCATTAAAATAATGACTTCTACCTCCTCTCCCTCCCCCCCAGCCCTCACTCTATAGGTCCTCCCTCTCCCATGCCGGTGACTGTGCTAGGATATGCCCCTGATAATCTTCTGCTATCCTGGGGCCCTGAGAGGCAGGAGGGCCATGGAAAGAATCCCAGCATTTCCATCTGTCGAATTCCCGAGCGGCAGAAACCTGACCCCGGGGGGAGCGGGCACACTGCACTATTGCTGCCGTGCAGAGCCAGCAGCCTGGGCTGCTCTTCATGCATTATTGAGTGAGCTCCCAGAGAGGGAAAGACACCACAGAGAGGGTGAGTGAACGTGAAAAGTGGAAAAGACTGATCTATCCTTGCCATAAGAAAAAAAAAAACCTGTAAAAACCCCAGCCCCGAGCAGCCTCAGTAGGCAATGCAGCAGCTACTTGCATGGCCAGAGCTGACCAGGCGTGCGACAGAGACAGGAGAGCCATGCTGATGGTTTGCTGCAAATCCTGTTTTTTTTCCCCATAATTTTAGCAGCTTCCTAGAAGGGGCAAGAGCCTGTGTGAAAAACAAGGCAGTAAATGTTAAAGCCTGCAATGCTCTTGTTTCTGCCCGAAGCAGGTCAGGAGTGGGACTACTTTGCCACTGCGTGAGCTGCCCCAGCCGAGGGTACCCTGGGACCCACATTTAGCTGTGGAGGTGCCTCCCTGCAGCTGTGCTCCCAGTGATACGGCTGCACGGGGAAACAATGGGCCAGGAAATACAGGGGAAGAGTGTGGGTGCAGGGTTCGTCCTCTGGGACTCCATCACCCGTAGAGATGGATGAGATTTGATGGGGGGAGGAAATGAGACCCAGAAGTCACCTGCCTCTGCCCAGCTGATCAGCATTACAGCTACAGCAGGAGGGCTGCAACCAGCAAGCTCCATTCAGCTCACCTGAGGGGAAAGGCCACTCACCAGTGTTAGTCCTGGACAGAGATGTAAACTTGACTAGGTACGTGATCCCTTCCCAGCCTTTTCCTGAGCCTGTTTAGAGATGCTTTTACGGATGCTTTTGCCAGTTTTCCAGCACTCAACTATTCCTTATATGGAAAAAACAAGAGCATAGAGGAACTTAATGTGTTTCTAGTTGCTTGTAATGAAATTTAATAACTTTGGCAAGGAAGCCAAATCAGTCCAACTAATTCTTCATGAATCCAGGGCCTGTAACATGAAAGTCTGTCTTGAGCAGAGCAAAAATAGCCGCTCCTGTTATTTGTAGAGGAGGCAAAATTGCAAAGGGCCAAGTATTGCAAAACCCCAGGCTCTGCAGAAGGTGATTTATAGTTACCTGCAAAGACGTGACTAAGGAGCTCAGGAATCCCAAGCTGAACAACAGTCCATTGATAAGCCCCAAGACACTGTGGGCCAAACTCTTGGCTACCCCCCAGCTGCCCCCTGGCAGTGTCCTGGGCTTGCCCAAAAGGTGAATGAGGGCAGGTGAGAGGCAGCTGGGGGCACAGCAGGGCACTGATGCAGGCCAGGGGCTCCCTGCACTGGGACTGGTTGCTTTTGTCAGCAGAGGATGGAATAAAACCATTGCTGGAGGCAATTGGCTTCATCGCTGTCAAGGGGCTGAGGGTCAGACCTCTGCTAATAGGGTTGTTCTGTTTTTTTTTTTTTTTTCAGGGATGCCTTCTTTCCATTTGTGCTCCTGGAAATGCAGAGGCACACAAATAGAAAAAGACAAATCAATAAGCATTTATGAGCCTTGGAAAAGCTTTCTTCTCACCTAGGTAGAATCTTGATTGTGGTCTTTATGTGGCTGGCTTGATTCATTATGCTGCTCTCTCCCCCACAGACAAGCAGAAATAAAAAGGAATACTTTCCAAATTCAGGAAGGACACCCTCCCTCCTTTCATATTAGTATAATTTTCTCCAGACAGCTCAAAGCATTCTCTCTGAAGCGGAACTCCTGAGCATGCCTGGTTTGCTGCAGCATAGCCTGGCACACAGGCGACTGACACTCCTGGCCATGGATGTGCCCCCAATCCACAGCTCATTTCCCTGTGTGCCAAAACTCCCCTCACTCACTGGAGCCAGGGGCAAAACTTCCCGTGGCTTGGGCGGGGGCAGGAGCAAGGTGTCACCCAGCAAATCCACGCCTGTGGCCACAGGTCGCATTCTGTCCCATGTGTTTTCCTCTCAGCTGGGGTGGCAGCCTCATGGGAGGCTACACCAGGGAGGGGGTGACTCCAGCCTGGTGCTGGATTCTTTCCACAGAATCACAAAATTGCTACGGTTGGAAAGGACCTTTAGAATCATTGAGTCCAACCGTTATCTAACTCTACCAGGCCACTTCTACACCATAGCCCTGAGCACCCCATCTAGATGGCTTTTAAATACATCCAGGGATGGTGACTCAACCACTTCCCTGGGAAGCCTCTTCCAGTGGTTGATCACCCATTTAGAGTGGAAGTTTTTCCTAACCTAAACCTCCCTTGGTGTAAGTTAATACCATCTCCTCTTGTCCTGTCAGTTGTGGCATGTAAGAAGAGGCCCACACCTGCCTCCCTACAACCTCCTTTTGGGTAGCTGTAGAGACCGATAGGGTCCCCCCTCAGCCTCCTCTCCTTCAGGCTAAAGAAGCCCAGTTCCCTCAGCTGCTCCTCATAAGGCTCATCCTCAAGACCCTTCACCAGCTTTGTCGCCCTTCTTTGCACCCACTCTAGAACCTCAATGTCCTTCTTGTTCTGTGGTGCCCAAAACTGAACCCAGTACTCAAGATGCTGCCTCTCCAGTGCTGAGTACAGTGGGACAACCACTTTTGTAGTCCTGCTGACTGCACTATTTCTGATCCAGGCCAGGATGCCGTTGGCCTTCTTGGCCACCTGGGCACAGTGCTGGCTCATGTTCAGTCAATCAACAACCCCAGGTCCCTTTCTGCTGAGCAGCTTTTTTGCACCCTGGGTTGTTTTTAAGAGCCTGCAGAGCCAAGAGGTGCTGGGCAAAGGCAGCAAACTGGCAAAAACAAACAAAAAAGGCAAACAACATTCAGAGTGCATGCTGACGGGGATTTGGCTGGTGTGGATCCTTGCCCAGGGAGGCAAGCCACACATTGCTCACTATCCTTCTGCACGTGAGCATCACACTTACAGAACCCAGCTCTCGGTGCCTCCACCACCTCATGCTGTGGACAGGCACTGCAATTTAGAGGAAATCATGGCTTTCTTTCATGTAACTATCCCCTTCGTAGATGAATCCTTGCACAGAGGGAAGCACCCGTGCCCTTCTGCTCATCTTTTGCAATGGCCTGTAACAGTTCTCTCTGGCTCTTCCTTTGTAGAGACTTTGTTCCAGACCTGTTTCCACCACCCAAGGTCTTTGTAGTGAGTTTGCTGGCTCCTGAATGGTTTGGAGAAAGTGCAGGGTGAAATTCCCTTTCACTGCACACCTCAGTTTGGTTTCTCCCCACTGCTAGAATTTCCAGGATGGAGAACAGTCAGATCAAAGAGAGACAATCCCAGACGAAACATGCATGATTTGCATATTCCATTAAAAAAAATCAAAGGGGAGGGTGTGTAAAATATTTGCACCCTGGAGCATATACACTGTATGCCCCAACAAGATGCTCCATGTAGGGCTTATACTTATTTACTCTGATGCTTAATAACAAAAAAAAAAAAAAAAAGAAAGAAAAAGAGGCTGTTGTAATTTTCACATCCCATTGGGATTCTGGCTCATCGGATACATGTATGATCAAGATTGTAGATGTATGATACAAAACCATCTCCTTGAAAGAAGCACAGATACCCCTAAAAAGCTTGAGCTGCCTTTTGGCAAATTACTTACTTTTAAAGGTCAAACTAAATACATTCCTTGTACAGTGGGAGGTCCCCCATTGATAGAAATCTTTATTGCTCTGGTTCTGCTGTTTCATTTAATGTCTGATAGATCCCAAACACAGGGGAGGTGAGTGGAGGATACACGTGCCTTTCTCTGCCAAATTTGGGAATCACAGCATCATAGAACGGCTTAGGTTGGAAGGGACCCTAGAGATAATCTAATCCAACCTCCCTGCCGTGAGTAGGGACACCTCTCAACCAGACTAGGTTGCTCATGGCACTGTGAAAAGTCGAAATGGCAAAGCTGGGTTTGCTTTAGGGTGTGAAAAGCACGGGCTGTGAATTTAATTCTGCTGCTGGCTCTGCTGCCAACCAGTTGGATGACAGTGGCAAGGTCACTGCTCTGTGTCAGTGTTTCTCTATCTATAAAAAAAAATGTTATGGAGTTTTTTGAGATCAACTGGTGGAAAAAGAGCTGCCAGACCTGCACACCATTTTTGTGAGCATTAATATTCTTATTGCCTTTTATTGCCACTGTGGCGGCTCTTAACGCTGTGTTTGAGCACAAGCCCACCCTTTTTCAAAAGCGAGATGATACTATTTGCTTGGGGACATGGGACCTGTGCTGCTCATCCCGTGTCTAATGACTGTGCTCTTCTCTCTGCCTACTGTTTCCAGCTTTGAAGTCTGCACCGATCTTCACTGCCTTCCAGCAGGAGACAAGAAAGAGAAGACCAGCTGTTCTGTGCTCCCCGTGGAGGGGTGGGTCACAGGGCTACTCTGCTGACCCCCACCTCTGCAGCATCTCTTCCAATGGTGAGTGATTCATGCATCATCAGGCCCTGAGCAATGCGGTGAAGGCTGCGGGGCGGCAGGAAGAGGGGAGAGGCAGGGGAACACAGCGGGCACACGCCCAGATGGGAAAACACCACTGGCAAGAGCAGAGCATCTCCTCCCGCCTGCGGCTGCCTGCCCTTCCCCTTGGGTGTCTCCTGCAGAGCCACAGGCTGGAGGAGACACTCTGCTCCTCTTCCCCACAGGGGTTTTCATCTTGGTGAAGCCGTCCTGTGCCAATGACCACTCTCACTGAAAACCCGAGCTGCTGCGTGCCTCACCCCTCAGTCCCTCAGTCCCACAGCCAGCGTGCCTCACTCCAGCCATCCTCCTGCTCAAAGGGCCCAGGAGCAATGGTCGTGCATGGTAACGGCCTGAGAAGGACATCGGCCTCCTCCCGTTGAGTTTCCCTGGCTGTTGGCACAGCAGTGCCGTTTTGATTTGCTTAAAGGCAATGGTCAAGTCCCTCATAATTTATTGAAAACCAGCCGGGTGGTTTTTGCTGACTCCCACACCTTATGCAGCTTGTATTAGTAGCGATTTGGTGTCAGCAACAAGTGGGTTTTGAGAATATAATCCCTCTCACAGAGCATCTTCCAAGAAAAAAGTAATACGCAGGAAGAATGCACCTCCAGACATCAAGCGTTTTAGCGTCGGTGTGTTTGCTTTTTCCCAACAGCCTGCCTTTAAGGTACATCATTTCTGGCATCATGTTTCCTCACGTAGAGACCATTTAAGTACTTAAGGTGCTCTCTATGTACTCAGCCAAATGTTTTGCCAAGAAACCTAGAATTTCTTTGCTTTAAAGGCATAAAGTCTTCCATCTGAATCTTAATTATAGGGTTCAATACACAATGAAACTGCAGCTAAGCCCCTACATGTATGGAATGTAACACCACTTCACTGCACCTCACCTGAAAGAGAACTTGTAAAAAGAGACACAGATGAGTAATAAACTGGAAGGACACTAATAAGAAAAGAGTAAAGATTTAAAAAAAAAAAAAAAAATAATAATCCCTCCACTAAATAATTAGCTTTTTTTCTGATTATGCTCCTCCCAATAAAAGACAAAGGGCTCTGTCAGGAAGTGACTCCATCTGAGAACCTACTTCCAGAAAATGTGGTTTAGTGGTCTAGACCATCTGCTCATGGACGAGGGAAGGGTGGGTCTGAACCTGCCTGCATTCGAGCTGCTCTGACGTAGGTGCTGAAGTGCTCCTGAATCATGCTCCTTGGCTGGATGTCCCAGGGGAGGCAGCAGGAGCCATGGAGTCCCAAACCTCCCCTGGGAGAAGGAAACCCAAAAGCCATTGCTGCTGGAACATGTCCTTGGTGCTATTAAAGATCTGCAGTGCTGCTGTCAATGGGAAATTTGCCCAGATTTCTGTGGGCTTCAGGTCAAGCCCATCTGCAAGGCTTGTTTTTCACCTTGGGAAGGGCTGATGTTGCTCTGGGGATGTGGCAAACCCAGATGCTCCTTCAGGGCTGCCCTGGGGCTCTCCAGAGCACAGCATAGCTGTAGGCAGTGGTCACGTGGTCATGCTTGGGCCAGCCTGGACCTCAGTGGCACCATGCCCACTGGGCTCAGGCTCCCCACCGCACCGTTCCTGCTGGAGGCAGTGGCATGGGTTTTTAGGGTGATAGAAGGGACTATCCAGCTCCAGGGAAGAGGAAGGGGCGTATGGGTTCTCCTTCCCCAGGGGACAGGCTGAGGCAGGACAATGCATGAGGTGGAAAGCCCTGGAAAGGCAGGTTTCTCTCCGTGGTCACAGCAGCTGGCTTTGCCTTTCTCCTCCTCGTGGGTGACGTTCTGCATGGTGCAACGAGCTGAATGACAGAGCAACATTCCCTGGATAAATCCCCAGCATGGCTGGGTCCTCAGGCACAGAGGCAGGAGGGTAACAAACAACGAGAGCAAGTTAGTGCTGCCATTGCTTCGAAAGAGATGTGCACTGCATTTCTTAGCTGGGGAAGAAGCCTCATCAAAGCATACCTGCAAGGAGGGAGCATGCTTCACCCAGAACACACAATCTTCATTTTTAACCTGTAATTTGTTTTTTTTTTTTTTCCATTGAAAGATCAAATTAGCTGTTTTAGCTCCATCCCTAATTAAATGTTTTTTTTTTTCCTTTTTCCAAACGGCAAATTCCTGCAAATTCAAACAAGTTATATCACCTGGCAGAATTAATTTTTAGTCAGGACATGCCTATCATTCCAAACAAATTAGATATCTGGAGGGGTGGGTTTAGACACATTTCTGTGCACTAACCAAGCCGAGGATTTTTGATCCACACGGGGCCCAAACCGCTGTTCTTCAGGCGAGAGGAACCCCTGTGCATACCAGCACCTCGCTGAATCAAAGAGTAAACACCCATTGTACCCGGGCCTGTGCCGCGCCGGGCTCTGAACCCGTGTTTAATGACCTTGTCAGGGAATGTGTGTGCTGTGCTCTTACATTTTTAAGAAAGCATAATGGTGCTTTTGTCTTCTGTTTTTTCCTGTGTGGCAAGTTGCAGCTAGTCTTCAAACTTAGCTTAAAAACTTCAGTTATTACTCCTGGGCAGTTCTCTTGCTAGTTCCGTGCTTTTATTTTTTTGCAGAGTTTTTTTCCCCTTCAGCTGGGTGTCTCAGCAGATATCGAACTTTCTTTTTCAGTGCTGTAACTGATAGTTTGCAAACCAGTTGTGTGTCTGTGCATGTGTGTATCTGCAGACTCAGAGGCTCCAGTTCATTGAACAACCATACGGCAAGAGCAAAACTTCTGCCCCAGGGCCTAAAACAAACACTAATGCTCAATCAGAAGACCCTGGTGTTCAGTGTCTCTTTATTCAGGAGAGAAGTTCACTAGGTGGTTGCCTTTTGGCATGCGCCAAAATTCCACTGAATTAAAGACTCGGCTGGTTTTCATGGACATTTAGAACAGGGAAAACGCAGGATTAATGACCAAAGTGAAAATTTCCTACCCACCCAGAAGCATTCAGGTGATCTTAGGGCTTTCTTTTTGCCCGTGTTATTCTTGGCAAGGGCATGGGTGTGCAAAGCACATAGGCAACTCATCAGCCTGTCTTAAGATAGGACAGACCTGGAAAGCTGCTGTTTCCAGCACCTTGACCTGCAGTTCAGCTACAGAAAGGGACATTCCATTACAGATAAGATAAGAAATTGTGTGCATACACCCAAACGCTGGTACAGAAGCTTCATATAAATTTCTTGAGGCTTGTCATTAAGATTGGGAGGTACAAGAGGATGTTTGGGATTAGGAGGTAATAGGAACTATTCATCTGGAGCAATTAGCAATCGTGTCTTTTCATGACGTTTTCAGTGCAGCTGTGGGTTTTCCATAATTCCTTATGTTCTTCTTTTTAACCAGCTTTAATTACTGGAGAACAGCATTTGTGACACAAGAGTCGGATTCATCTCACAGCATTTTAGACATTTACAACACTGCTGTTGTATCAGAGCTCCCTTCATAGCTGTGTAACATTCTAGGGAAGATAGACGTAATTGATTTGAGGCATCTATTTCAGCATGAGATAAATCACACCTGAAGCCATTGACTCTAAAAAGACAACATCAGGCTAGATGGTAACCAGCTGAATGGAGGCACCAGGAGATAGGGAGATTAATTTTACCTTAGGTATCATTTAAGTGTTGAACAGGTCTACCAGCCAACCGCTTTTGCTGCAAAATTTGTAGGAAAATTAGTCAGGGAGCTGGAGGAATCTGGCTGTAGGCAAGGAACATTATCATCTCCTGGCAGGAAGAAAAGGCACTGGGAAGAGAACAATTAGGAAAGTGTATGAATATGAACATTCTAATGGCTCCTGAGGTGCCTGTTAACTCTGCTAATACCTGAATGGAATGGGAGACACACAACGGGCTGCCCTAAAGAAGATGAGTATGAGGAGTAAGGGAGCGTACGATAGGCTGATTTTTACTTCATGCCCTATAATGCCTCTCAGGAGCCAGGATCCCACTGGAGCACAGCTGAAGCAGAATGACACAGAGTTCTTAGTCTCAGCCATAGAGGACTGCTCTTCCAAATCTGGGAGCTCCATCAAGCATGTTAAGTGAGGGGCAACTCCGGGAAATCTTCTTAAACATTGTGGGATTTGTTGCAATGAAGTCTCAAAGAGTCAAGCTCAGATGATTGGCCAGGAGGCAGACACACTTGCTTTTGCTCCCATTGCCTGAAGAAGGACAGCTGTGCAGGAGGTGGAGAGGAACCAGAAAGGTGGGCTGAAGAACCCCTTTCTCTCCTCATTGCTCCACCACATGCCACTGTTGTGGATGTGAAACACAACCATCTCTGCAAGGTGGACACTGAAAGGAGAGATGGTGAAGGATGGAAAAACACAAATGGAAGAGTGGGAGCAAGGCCCTGAGTGGGTGATTTACCCTATGACATGCTGGGAAGGGGACTGAATTTTGTTACTTGTGCCTCAGCTGAGTGCTTCACTCCCAAAGACACTACTCTTCACTCTGGATCAGGAGTTGCTGTCTCCATGCACCACATCCCCAAGCTGCCCCACACAGCAAGCCTCCCAGGGGCATCATAATCCAGGAGTGGACATGTAGCTGAGCACAAGGATAGCCAGGAGATACTACTGTGGGCAGGATGTGTCCCTTTCCCAAAATGGGATGCCAGTGGTTTAACAGCCTCCACATCCAGCCTCATGCTTCTTGTTCCCACCCCAACACTTCCCATGTGCTCACATGCCATCTTCCAGAGGTCATGGAATGCCACACCACGCTGTCAGGTGCACACGCGTTCATACACACCACCAGAGAGAGCTTTGTAGGTTTATGGGTACAGAAAGCTCCCAAGTCTCTCTATGGTGCTATAGGAGACCATCACAGATAACGTCAGAGCATTAAGGCTGGCAGCTCGGGCCCCACACAAGTGTCCCACATGAAGGTAACGTTTCCTGTCCCAAAGCACTTACAATTGAAACACAAGAGCAGCGGGAACAGGTGGACACAGACAGCCAGGCTGGAGGGAAGCGCACATCGAAAAAAGAAACCAAGGAGTGCCTGCAGGGCTGATGAAGCTGCATGTCCCTCTTATTGAGACTGGTTTTGCCCATTTCTTGGAAGGTATCACATCCAAAAATTCACATGTTCTGTTCTGGATTGTATAGATAATGCTGGAGACAAAAACGGATCAGCCCTAACCATACGCTCTACTATGGGCAAACACTGGCACCTCACAAGGGCTTGTGTCCTGTACAGGGGATCCCAAATTAGATATTTTTGTTTAAATGACACTTCTGCCCTTACAGCTTTTCTTGCCAGCTGTCCTATGGAAGACTATGTTCTATATCCGTTTGTTTACCTACTCTGCTGTAGGAACCGTTCCTATGACAGCTCCTGTTAGAGAGAACACCTGCAAGTCTGAAACCCCAGGCTCCTTGCTCCAGAAATGAATGGTTCATTTTGATGGGCTGAAGCCTGATTCATTTAAACACGGGGACAACTGAGAGTTTCCAAAGAGCTTTTAGAACTGCATACGGGGAGTCACATCTAGAAGACGGAAGCTTCAAATAATGATGTCCAGAATTCCCCTCTGCTAGCGTGGTTTGTGATGGATTTGGAATTACAGTCTGTAGTTGCCTTCCTTTGTCAACTGCCTGACTGATGATAAGTCTCCAGGACCCCTGGGCTTGCTCTAGCAGGCACTATGCAAACATATAGAAAGGACTTAACCCAGAGTTTACGGTAACATCACAGGATGGGCTTTTTATTCTGGTCTTCTCGTTATCCTTTTTTCATTCTGCTCAGGAATAAGAGCTGGTGAAAGGTTACTTGCTGCTTCACACAGCTCAGAATCAAAGGGCAAGGCCAAATCCAGAAAAACAAATCTCCCACTCAGATGGTCTTTCTGCATTGCTGCAATTAAACTGAGGTCCAACATGGAGTTCAAATTCTGGCAGTGTTAGATGCCAAACAGCCAACAGTAGACATCATGAACGCAATCAAAGATTGCTGCACCAGCAAACGCTCCAGCAGTAGTATCTAAGGTTGGTGTAGCCTTCTTTGGCCAACAGACAGAAGTTATTGACCTTACCAAGGAGGCCACTATGGACTACAGCATCTAGACTGGCAATATGCTGTTTAGCCTTTCCCAATCTGGCAGAGGACTGTTCTTGAGCAATGCTTGCTAGAAGACTGGGCTTGGTGTCTAGCAAGGTGGTTCCTGTCACTTCCCCAGGACACATTCCCATAGTTTCCCAGACCACAAAACTAGAAAAATACTTTTTTAATGGTTTTTTTTGTCTTACCTGTGGGTCTTTGCACAGAGCAGGATGAAGCCTGACTGCTGCACCCCTTAGCACACTGCTAGCACATCTCTAGCAAAGATGTTGTGACATGACCTTTATCAAGCACAAGTAACAGCAGAACTAACTTGCTGAGGACCTGAGTAACAGGCAGGTAAAAGCAGGGCCATGGTGCTTTCATTGCCCTGTTCCTCCTGCTAGTTAAATAAAGACAGACTGGGCATACTACAGTGACAGCCTTGCTTTGCAGCCTCACCCAGGCTTTTGTCTCTGGACTACCAGCTCCTCCTTATTGGGGGCTTTCTGTGCTCCCCAGTTTGAGGGCTCTCCTCCACCTCCTTGCCTGTCACTCCCCATGGCTCACAAATCCCATGGGGGGAGTAAAAGGCAAAGAAAAACACCCACTTGCTTAAAATTCTGTTTTCTGCCCTTTGGCTTTACACTGATGGGATTCATGACACCACTCCTTAGGTTTGTGTCTGTAGCTGAGCAGCCATGCCCAGGGCTGACCTTATCCACTTCGTACTGGAAGGCGATAGCAGGCTGAAGAGCAAATGAAACCTCTGCAAGCAAACCCTTCTGTCTTATAAGCACAAATCTAGGCATGTTATTTAACATTTTGGCTCTTAAAGTGATACAGCTGAGTCTCAGAAGCATGAAAACACCTTGACAGTGGCTTGTGGCAGAGGCCAAATTTCAAGGATGACCTGAGAGGTCCCTTCAACTTTACACCTCCCTGCAAAAGCCAGCTTGGGAAAACGAGACTCACGTATCCAAGTCAGAACCACCTATCTGGATGTGCAGGGTGGCCCAGCAAGCTGCTAAAGCAAACACTGGCAGCACTGCCCCTTGACTCACCCTGTAACCCAAGACAGAGCAGCCCTCAGGACCGATACTCTGCAGTGCTGTCACCCGAAGAACCACTGGGCTCTGTGGGTAAACTAACCCCTGAGGTGAGGCCTGGGGGCAAAGGGGAGAGGGGCACACTGAGAAGGATAATCTCCATCTCCTTCAAAAATAAAAGGCTGTATTCCAATGCTCCAACACCAGGTAGCACTTTGCTCTGCAAAACACTCATGAAAACCAGGAAATTTTAGGTGTGCAAGCTGCCCAGCACTTAGGTAAGTGCCAGCTGAAGGGGCTTGCCCAGGTCCCTCTGCAGAGACAAAGAGCAGGTGCCATGGAACACCACACATGGTCACAAACGCCTGGGCTCAAAGGGGGCAAATCCCCTCCCAGAGACCCCTGGAGAAGAAGAGATACCCAAAATTGTATCTTCTACTCATGGACAGTAAGAACCTGATCTGCTCAGATAGCTCCATACTTTCAATTTCCAATATTTTATTGGCTTCTGCTCCTTGAGAGCCACTTCATCACGCCTGGGACTTCAAAGCCAGAGCAGCAAGCAGCATTGGAGATCCTGCAGCCCAGGGATGACAGCCAGGGCTCAAATGGGACCACAGTTGTACGTATGTCCTGGCTAGATGCCCCTCTCCAGCCTTTCACAGGCTGCCACCTCACTAGGGTTATATTTAGTGAGGCATCTGCGGTGACAGTCATTTTTCCAGTATTTAGGAAATGCTAGAGCTGTCTTCTGGTTGGCTGCCAGGTGCTACTGGGAAACATGTGTTGGGATTATTTTCGGCACTCCCACCACCAGAGTTCCCATCAATCACAGCTGAGGGGCTGCTGCAAGTCTGTCTGGACCACGGCAGCCTCGCAAAGTCCTCCTGCCTCCCTGGGGCGGGGGGAGCATGAGCATGAGGAGGCTCAAGGGAGGCATGCAGATCATTTTCTAAAGAAATTCCTGTCATGCCAGGCTTGGCTGAGCCCACCGAAGCCTGCTGCAAAGCCCAGGGAAAGGGGTGACGTTTAAAAGGAGTGTGCCCAGGCTGGGGACGTGCTTTGTGATGAAGGCTTCATCCGAAACGTTTCCCAGGAGGAGAAGCCAAGTGGAATGCTCCTCTTCCCCAACATGCTGCCTTGCAGCAGAGAGTTCAGCAGAATGTTGCTTCACTTCACATTGGCTTCTCCCAAGAAGCAGCCCCGAGTTTGCTTTCTGCAGGAGACTTCTTGCTAGTTAGAAAGCAAAATGCACAATGTAATTGCTCATAACTGGGTGAGGCGTTGAAGGCCAGCAGAGAGTGGAGGGGTTTGCAAGTGTTGTTATTACAGAATTGATATATTCTGTTAAATCTTTTCTTTTCTTTTCAACAGGACCTTTTTATTTCAATGTACTTAGGCCATAGCAGTATCAAAGAAGCATGTCTTGAACACTTCTTCCAGGTCTTGATGTGCTTTCTCCAGATTGCAACAGCCTTTCCCCAATGGCATTTGCAGGTTCTAGACTTGCCTCCACACCTCAGTTCCCACCACTTCCCACTGGGGCTCTTCCTTTGGGTTCTTGGTGCTCACAGATTTTCCTTCTCAGCCTCTCCCCTTCCTCAGAGCTACGCTTGTCTCTCCTCTCTGCTCTCCCACACATATCTCCTCACTGTGGGCCAACTGCGTGCTGAGGTCAGCCGGGGAGTGTACCCTGGGGAGGGCTTTGGCTGTGCTCAGCCTTGAGCAAGGTCTGGCTTGCCCAAGGGCTCAGTGCTGCTGGCAAGTCCCTGCAGTCTGGGGCAAGGGGTGAGCCCTGGGTCCCACACCAGGGCAGCCCTTTAGCTGGGGAAGAGCTGCAACAGCAGTGGCTGCCTCACCAGCATCATTCCATGGGTTCATGACTTCAATGCAAGCCCCTGGCAGAATGAACTGCATTCATGAAAGTTTTTCCTTTTTTTTTTTTTTTTTTTCAGGAAAATCCATGCCCATGGAAAAGAAGAGGGTTTCCCAGTTAGCTAAAAACAGCAAATCCCATTCCTCAGCCTGGCAGCCCTAGCAGGGACCACGGCCATGGCCCTGAGCCTTTGCTCCAGTGTCCACTGAGGTTTCTCTGTCCCACTAAGACTTTCTTCCTCCCCTGTTGTGTCTCAATAGTCTTAAAACAACATTTTAACCTCCATGCTTTGGTCTGCTGCTCAGTTATTTTTTTCACTGGAATATACACATATATCAACCTGCTGGTAACTGTAAAAAATGTCTTGTAAATAACATAATTAGCAGTTAGAAAGTGGTGGTTGTGAATTAAAAATTATTTATAGAGGAAATCCGGACACTTTTTAGAACAACTGATAAGATAAGAGTTTTGCAATAGGTGTGTGAGACAGAAAAATACATGAAATTTCCCAAACACGTTGCTGGTGACGGAAGGATTTGTCACTGTGTTGTATGTCTTGTTTCAGCCTCTGCTGTATGTGGGATTGGAGAAACATCTTTCTATGAAATCACTTACAGAAGTGTTTACGTTTTCCTGTTGTTGACCTGCATTACATATCACAGCAAAACCAGATAGGGGGTGGCTGGTTTGGTTGCTGGGGACTGGGAGGTCCTGTTTGTGCCAAGAAAGACATTAGATGCAAATCCCCTGCAGCTGATGCTTTTCTGATTCAAGTGGGTTTGCAGGGGTCCCTTTAGCTGCGTATGGTGTATGCCACTGTCACAAGCCACTCTGCTCCTCCTAGCAGAAATGGCTGAACCCCTTTTCTCTCTTTAAAGCACTGATGTAAGTGTTAGAGCAGTGTCCACATCACCTTTCCACACCTAACACTGACTCCCACATCTTCATTTCAAGTTGGTCTTAAGGACAAATGCCACCAGCTCTCCAGGTAATGCTCCTTCTTTGGCCAGGTAAGCAGATGCACATTGCACAATCAGGGACAGAAAAGTCATTAAAAGGGTGAATTTTCTACCTGTCTGCCACATCAGAGCAGCACAAATGTCCATCCCTCAGCTTGCAGGTCAAAGCAGTGGTTCAAAGAGGAAGACACCACTCAACACGGGATGGGAAGACATCTGGGGCCATCCAGTCCAGCCCCCACAACTGTGTGAGCATAATCAGCTCTCCAGCACCACCTCTCCATGAACCAGCCATGTGGTGCAGGATCAGGGCTGTCCTCAACACCCAAAACACTTTTCCAGTGGAAGATCAGACACCCCAATGCACCAGAAGAAGCAAGCTAAAGCAAGTTGTCACCTCTGTCTTGGGCTCAGACAATAGGAGGGCTTTAATAGGTGGAAATGTCCCTGCTGAGACATATCCTATTGCCAAACCTCAGGCTGTCCAAGCCCCTCCCTAGTTATCATTCCCCCTGGGATTTTTGGTGAACCGAACTGGCAAGAAAACGGTTTCCTATCAGTCTCTTGCTGCCCCTCCCTAAATGCACAGTTTTGATGATAGCCAGGTTTCTTCACAAGGTTTCCAGAAGTAGGTGAGAAGGGTTCTGCAGTTCACATGGATCATGATGACAGCATCCCCAAATCCCACAGGCTGGCCTTGCTCACCTTCAAAGCTGTACATGCAGTGAGTGATGAATGCATTGAGTGTACCCTGGACATCTTGGAGCTGCTATGTACAAAGAGGAGAGGACATTTGTATGTGGTCAGGAGGCTCCCTGTGTGCTGAGGACACCAGCACCTGCACAGTGCTTGCTCTGGGAGCCTGACACACCTGGCACCGGTGCTGCACCCTCCATGCATTGATACCCACTGTGTCTCATCCAGGCTCCTGCATGTCCTCTCCTAGGGCAAGCCCACTGCCCTGCCTGAGCTGCAGACCACCAGCAGACACAGCTGTGGGACCTTTGAAGCAAATCTTTAAAAACCCAAGAGATTTGTCCTGTTCTTGCAGTAGGAGCATCTGCTAAGGCAGGAGGGCTGCTGGGGAGCTGACGCTTTCGATGTGTGGAAAGCACAGCAACGCTCATGTCTGTTAAACTTACCAGCCTTGTCCTTTGGGGACAGCAACAAGTGAATGGCCAAGCAGCTGCTGACTACCCGCTGGAGCTCTGGAGACCTGGCTTCCCACGGAGACCAGGCTGGTGGCTGAGACACACCTGAGATTGGACACTTCACGAGGCTCCTAGATGGGAAATTTCCCTTGGGAAACCTTGGAGCTCTGGAGCCAGGCAGTCCTGCTCAGCTGAGTTTTCCCATGTGTGGGGAATAGGAGATGGCTCTGGGGTGCCTCCATTTGCCTGGGCACTACCTCCCTGCTCCCACCCAGCACCGTGCCACCCGCAGCCCCTGCACCCATGTCTGCCCCCAGCACCGGCTGCAGGAAGCATCCAGGGAAAATAGGCTTCAAACAAAAGAAGCTATATTTTGAGGATTATTAAAGGGTGACATCCTTTTCTCCTGGAGCAGGAGCTCCCAGGGTAGTGTACCTCACCCAGAGACGGCTGCCTGCACTTAGGGTGTGCTGCTGGTAGCTTGTTCACTGGCAAATTCAGCTCCTGGAAACACTCATGGTGGGTTGAATTTAAGAACAGCATTGCTCCTTCCCAGAATGAGAAATATTTTTATTTTATTTTACTTTTAGGGTTTGAACATTTGTCTAAGAAGCATATCTAAGTTGACATATCATTCAGGAAGTGAGCATGATTGACTTTCCATTGGAGTAACAGAAACTGAAACATGAAAATTAAACAAAATACTTAGGCTTACAGGGACCGTAATGTTGTTGCATTTTAAGCAAAGTGTCCTGAGTGTCTTCAGAAGTCCTTTCTCAGCCAGGCACACAGCTTTCTTGTGCAGTCCTGGGGAAGGAAGGAGGGATGCAGGATGATGGTAGCCTCCAAAGGCCCTTCTCTCAGTCATGGGGAGAGCATTGCTTTTGCAGCATCCCTGTGCAACACATACATGGAGCTTGTTAGAGCTCATCTTGCAGCTGAGAAATTGCATCACAAATTTTTTTCCCTAGATTTTCACGTCATTGACAAACCTCTCAACATAAAGCCTATTATTGAAAGTATTCAGCAAAAATATTCCATATCACGGAGGAATTTCTCTGTCTTCCTGTGTGTGATCTGTTTTGAATCACGGTTACTTGGTAAAGGCAAAGCTTGTCGAGTTGCACAGATTTCCTACTCAGGAAAATCTCCTC
>NW_008594406.1:0-43591 GCF_000691845.1 Merops nubicus | reverse complement strand
GCAGGATTTCACATGGGTCAAAGTCCAGAATTCATCCATGATGGTGAAAGAGGTGATGCTTCTTGTCCAGGTTTCATAAGGAAAAGGAGGATCCAAAACCTGTTTTTTCACATTAAATGGTTTTTAGGTGAGATCTACTGAGAGCTAATTTCAGGGAAAACCCTGTGTGTGTCTGTGTATGTTGTGTGTAACCCTGGTGACTGACTGCTCTGGAGCCTATACATACGAAGACTTCAATCAAGATTAGTTAAAATGTAATAAATCTAAGTAGGCAGGCATGGTCTGCCCCAACTATTAATAGTAGGAGTGGGGAACTCAACAACTGCTGGTTGCTCAAAGGGCTTAAATGGATAAAACGAAACAGAAGGTATATGTTTTATTATAGGGTGTCACAGTGTTATCAGATGCGTGGAAATCATCCTTGCAATGCTACTGCACCACTAAATCTTGCATGCAGGCTGAATGAAGAGGATTATTTCCAATATCCTTTTGCTCATGCTGCTGTCACAGCTTTTCCATATTTGACTTTGGGAAAAGAAGAAAAGAGTTTGCAAACTGAAGAGTCATGGCAACACTGCGTGTTAGCACCAAATCAAATCCGTCACGCGCTGCTCTCAGTGGTACATTAGAAGAAGTTACCAAGCCAGCAGAAATGGCTCAAGATCCTTTGCAGAGGCCATTGGTATTTGGGTTTATACCCGTTTCAAAGGGAAGAAGATGTGGATAAAGCACTTTATGGCAGATTGGCATAAGCATATAGTATTTATGAATGTAAGAGAATAGGCAGCTTAGTCCACTATACCACAAGAAAAGTGCATTTAGACCTGTATTTTATATTAATCTCTTTATACTGGCTACAGTTTGGGTGCTGCTTCTTAATCTTTGTCCACCTTTAGACTGCCATTGTGTGGCACAAGCACTGCTTCTCAACATGTGCTTATCCAAGGGCTACCCCAGTGTGCCCAATCTTAGTGTCTGTAGGAGGTATCATAATGCTAAGTTGGCTTGAAATACTTGATAATACACTTCCAATATGGCTCACTGTGTGGGTATGTAACTGGGGTTAGCAGATTTTCTGCTGGTATTACTGGAACAGCTAGAAATTAACAATGGAAAAAAAAAAATCTAATTTCCATTACTTTCTCTCGCATCTTCCAGAAAAATGACAAAATATATTAGAAGATTGGAAGTGGGACACATTTGTTTGACTATAGCTCTGCCACTTCCAGTAATAGCTCTTAGTGACTTCCAAAGTTCTGTATTTTTCTTTCAGCTTCCAAATTCACTGTATTATGAAGGATGGCAAATCATAATGCTGATGAGAGATTTCTTTTTTGTTGGCACAACATGAAACCATGTTGCTCACATTTTCCATATGGGCCTAAAAGTCTGCTTTCTACTTAGTCTTCCAGACTTGAACACAGATCTCCAACTTGAATGTTTGGTCCGGTGATGCTTTCAAATAGTGCAACTTCCTGAAAACCTACTGCAACCTTAGGAGAACCAAGCAGTGGGAACCAATGAAACAGTGGAAAAATCCATAAAAATTACCTTGGAAAATGGAGGTTGACCATGAAAAGCTATTTGTTCTCTTGATGCACTCTGTTACATGTGCTTGCTCACATGACAGAAACCTCCTGAGCTCCTAAGGGACTACTCAAAAAAAGGAGATCTATGTAAGCAACTGAGGCCCAGATGGACAGTGAACTATCAATGGTAAGGCAGCTCTCTGTAGTACCATTGCTTCTGTGGTATTTTGGAGACCAAACCTTGCTAGGGCTCCTCCATTTCTGTCACAGTCTCCCACTTTTTTGAGCAGAGGGAGTTTTCACATGAAGCCTTTGATGCCCTCCCGCCAGCTAAAACCACTGTCCAGACCTGCCTGCTATGCAGGGTCATGTAATGATTAGTGCTTCTTCTCTGAGTCTCCCATTACACAGGAGGCTCAAAAAAATAATATATTGGGCTAGAGTTGCTTGGACAGAGATAGACACAAGGTTCTTCTTTCCAAGGGGAGTCCTGGGACTAGCCTGAATGCATCAATACCTAAAACCAGACAAGGGAACTTTCTGAGACATGAAGTGACACAAATTGACTGTATCCATGCTCCACAGCATTTGGGATGGGATATCCTTTGAGGCCCACGTGATAGAAT
This sequence comes from Merops nubicus, assembly GCF_000691845.1. NCBI lineage: Eukaryota > Metazoa > Chordata > Aves > Coraciiformes > Meropidae > Merops > Merops nubicus. The sequence goes on along the minus strand of NW_008594406.1, from coordinate 41,436 downwards.
CATAGAATGTCTGGGCTGGAAAGGACCTCCAAAGGTCATCTAGTCCAACCCCCTCACAATAAGCAGGGGCATCTCAAACTAGATCAAGCCACTCAAAGCTTCATCCAGCATGATCTTGAACATTCCCAGGGATGGGGCCTCCACCAACTGTCTGGGCAACCTATTCCAGGGATCTGTCACCCTCGTACTGAAGAACTTTTTCCTAATGTCTAACCTAAATCTACCCTTTTCTAGCTTAAAGCCATTACCCCTTGTCCTGTCACTCCAAACCGTTGTGAATAGATCCTCCCCTGCTTTCTTGTAGGCCCCTTTCAGGTACTGGAAGGTGGCTATGAGGTCCCTCCAGAGCCTCCTCTTCTGCAGGCTGAACAACGCCAACTCCCTCAGCCTGTCCTCATAGGAGAGTGCTCCAGCCCTCTGAAGCACCTCTCCAGGTGATGATCCCAGAACACTAATATTTTCTACCCTTTGTTTCAGCTCAGACTCTCTGCAGTTGTGCTGGGACCATGCTGTCAGCAGCCAGAATGGCTGAAATGGTGGCTACGCATTGCATGCCCTGGTGGGAAGCTGTGGGAAGCTGTAAGCATATGGAGCCATGCTGCAAGGATAGGGGATAGCAGGAATAAGCAGTTGGGTAAATTTATCCATATAAACCCTTGCATAATGGCCAGCATCACCTACACTGTGCCACTGTGTCCTGCATGGTCAGGAAACATGTAACAGGATGATTCTAAAGAAGGAAAAAATTGATTGTTTTTTCTGTAGATTGATGGGGATGTCCTCTAGTGCCTGCACTATGTTGGCTGACTCTCTTCTCTGTGGCCATCTGGAACTAGGAAAAGCAGCACATAGCATGTGTGAAGGCAGATGATAACAGCTGAAGCTGGAAAAGAGAAGAGAAAGACAGAGGAAGCTGTTTGTGCTGCCAGAATCTATTCTGCTAGATACAGGAGTTTCATTTATTTAGCAATAAAGTCAGAGATTGGAAAAAACTAAAAATGAGACCCAAAATGAAGATAGACCTCTGAGAAATACTGACATTTGCATTGAAAAGGAAAAAAAAAAAATCAATCCTTTAACATGCTTGAAATTTCAATTTTCTTCTTTATTTTTCCCCTTTTACTCTTCATTCCAAGTCCCTTTGTTCCTCACTTGTCACTCAATGTCACACAGATTTTATGATATCTGAGGCTGCATTTTCTTTTCAGCTTTCTTACAATCATCTGCTCGCCCGTGTCTCATTTCTCTTGTGGTCGCTCTGGGTGCAAATCATCTGACGCAATTTTAGCCATTTGAGAGTTAGCTGCTTACTCGAGCTGGTCTTCTGGGCTCATTTTACAGCAGGCAGAGAGAGACCCAGCTGGCAGTTTATCCCACGCTCTCTAGGAAGGGGCAAAAGGCTTAGCTTAGCTTTCGCTAGACATCTAACCCTAAGACAGAGAAGAAAGAGGGTGACAAGTCCTGTCATCTGTGACTTTCCAATAACTGCATAGTGCTGGACTTAAAAGGACAAAAGGCAGAATAAAACAAAGAGAAGCTATAATTTGAAAGGGGGAAAAAAAAGCAAATCCAAAATTCTCCACTAGTCATAAAAGGAGGTTGAGAAATATTATACTTAGGAAAACCCAAAACTTTTCATATAAATTCCAGAGCAGAAAGGGCATTTAAAGTAAAAAAAAAAAAAAAAAAAAAGTACAAATCAGCTTTAGTAAAATTTAAACATTATCCCTTTAAAATTCCCTAGGTTGTAGCTGGATATGTTGTGAAAAGTAGAATGTTTTAACCTAGGACAACCTCTAAACAGTTATGAGCTAGTTTGTTGTAGACCCCAGAGCAGAGGTGTTCTGCAGCGTGGCACATACACCACTGCAGGCTGTGCTGCTGCAGGGTCAACAGGGGAACCCAACATAGCAATCAGAAACTCATTTTACCTGCAAGATCTGTACACTTACTGTAAAAAAAATAAAGCCAAAACAGCTTTTAAATTTATCAGAATATTATCTAAAACTTGAAGAAAATCCCAGAATTTTCTTTTTGTCAAAGAAAGCGGATCTGTGTGACTTCATGTGATATTTAAGTGCCTCTACCTTCACTTCTGTCAGTCCCACACCATCTCTTGACATCTCTTCATTTCTCCCTTCTTGTCTCAATTAAAAGATCAAATGTAATTTTCCTTCCTGAAACTCTCAATTGCCCTATTCCAACATCCTGTTAAATGTCTATCTCTCCACACATGCATAAATCAATTAAGTTAAAAAACAAAACACACCACACCCCCCAAAAAAACTCACAAAACAAGGGAATATCATAGAAAAAAACAAAATAATTCACAAATGCTGGCTAATGAATACATGCTACTAATGCCATGTGCATTTTGATGCCATGGGGATGGTCTGCTACCTATAACCTGCTCTGTCACTTGCCCCTCCTGAGGGCCTGGCTCCATCACCTCTGTGCAGGGATGCTGGTGAACACCACTGCAGGGAGGTGAAAACCTGGCTGTGCTCAGTGAATCCTGTGTGAGGGTGCTGCCATGGCCATGAGAGATGGACTGTAGGAGGGTTTGTGAGGGTGTTCAAGGCAGGGTTTCATGCCACGCACCTTTCTGCTTTGTTCTGAGCAGATCTGACCTGCAATAATCCTCAAAATCTGGAGAAGTGTCCCCTGGACTGATGCTCTGTAAAGTGTCACCTTGCAGATGCTGGCTCACCAGCTGAGCCCCACCATTAGTGTGTGGTTGAACTGAATGGGACCAACCTTCTTTCTTCTCTTTTTACCAGCTATTTATTCAATTGGAAATTACCCTGGCCAGAAAAAAATCGGTGTGTCCCTGGCTTATAGGGGGATATAAATGCACAGCCCCTTCTGCAAGCAGAGGTTTAATTTACTTCCCAGTTGCTGTGAAGTGCAGTGATATTAACTGCACCAGCATCCTGTATCATCATAGCTGAGGTCAGGCTTTCATGTTTGCAAGCTCCTGTCCAACAAACAGGGTTTTTATCAGTGAATTTCTTGGTAAGGCTGTCAAAATGAAGCATTTTTTTCTTCTAAAAGCACTACCCTTGTCATGTACGTGGGTCACCATTACCCCAGGCTCATTGCCTCTTGTGAGCATTAACCAAGACATGCAGACAGAGCCTGTGAGAAGAGGAATTCTGCAGATGGGGAAACAGAGGCACAGAGTGGCAGTGTGGCCAAAGACAACGGGGACTTTTCCCTGGTTGTGTTGCTCTGACTTCAGGGTTTGCCAGAATTGGCAGTCAGGCAGTAGTTATGACCCCCTTGCCATGCTTTCTTGAGCCTTTCTCCTGCAAAGCATTTCCCCTGGGGCTGCTGCCAGAGTTCAGTGTGGCGTGCTGGTGGCCAGCAGATCCAGGCAGCAGTCTGGTGAGGCATGTTGGATCCTCCCTGACTTTCTTAGCATTCGCAGCTGCCTCCAGCCACTTACCCCCAGGTCTTTTTTCTCACCTCCAAGCTGGTAAATCAATGTCTCTCTGTCTCCAAGTGCCTGTGTGATAAATTCACTGGTGTTCACAAATGTGTGAACGCAACTATAAAAGTGCAAAAGAATGAATATATGTTAATGTATTCTGTGATCATAAAATCAGAAAATGGAGAAAAGAAAGCAATGGTTTTATCTCTATGAAAAGAATAATTTAAGAAACATTACCAAACACAGCCATAGGACATTAAAATGACTCCAGTCCATGTCTTCACCTCATATCCACCTGCTCAGAAATGAGGTATTTTTGAAACTTACGTACTTCCCAGGCTGTAAATAATTTGCAACATCGGTGACTCCTGTCTCATTTATTCGCACCAATATGACTTTATTTTTCAAATAAAAAGCACACTGCCACAGGTTTTGCCTACAGCTGGAATAACAAGCAAGTTCTTAGCTGTTAAATTCACCCAAGGGGAGCAGTTTAAGGTAAAGTAGCATTAGCTTGGAGTACACATCACAGCACCACAGAGCCCTTTGAAAATGAAAATAAAAAATGTAAATCTGCTCTCTGTGTCATCTGTTGTATGGTGTCACCAAGTTAAACCAAGTCTCTAGGCTTTAAATATTAAGAGAACAGCCCTGTTTGATTTTTTACTCCCAGGTTGTTTCTTTAACTCATTGCACAGACTCTGTCAGATAACTCCTGTGTAATTTGAACCACACTACAAGATTAATCCCTTCTTTTTTTTTTTAGAGGACAACCTGATGGAAAGAGCTGCAGTTAGCAGGTGGGCTTATGGCAAAGAAAAGAGAGCAAGGATCAATTATAGCCTTGAACGTGGCTGCTCAACTATGTATCAGATAACCACCAATTCCCTTAAAATCTGTCACTATCCAGCAGTTGCTATGCAGGGGTGAGCGTGAGGCTGCTTAGTTCATGTTCGTAACCAGGCCAGGTGGGTGATGCCTTTTAAGGAGAAGCAGCAGGAGGAATGCATCGGGACCCAGAGCAAACAGCCCTGTCGTTTTTGCCAGAATGAAATGTACCTGATGGCCTGGGAGATCGAGTTTTGTTTCCAAAGGGTTTTTGCAGAGGGATCACAGAGAAGCAGAGCTGTGACGCTGGTGAGTAACATGGCAATGGCCTGCAACAAGCAGTATTTTCCTTTTTAAAATTTGCTCTTACACAATGCTTTGATGGCATGGATATTTGGAGGACAAAGACTGGGTCTCATCTAGGAAGTACCTGCTTTTGCTGGACTTGGTCGCCCTCTGAATATCCTCAGGTTTTTCACCGTATCATTTATTTCCATGCATTTCTAAGAAGCAGAAGTGATTTTTCTCCTCCTCCCAGCACAGTTGCACAGACATCATAATTTCAGTGCAGCCCTTCAGGGAAGGCACGAGAGCTGCTGGTCAGTTTAATTGGGCAGACAAAATTAGTACAGGTAAATGCTTAAAATTTTCCCCTTATTGGTGGGTATACATGCAAAGCTCTTTGATGAGAGAAAGAACATGCTGGTTCTTCATCTCACCTCTTCAAGTGATCCCCTGAACCTATACTCTTTCCGATAGACCTGGGCCTCATCCAGCTTCTTGTGATGTGTGTTTGCCAGACTTGCCCAGGATTTTTCACTGGACTATCAAAAGTTTGATCAGCAGTCAAAGCAGCGCAAGGGTGGATGGGCCTGTAGGTGAAGAGACACATCCTCAGCAACATGAGCTCTCCTCCACACGGGCCAGGAGCACCAAACCTGGTGTCACTGTACCAGCTGGACCTCCTCTGTGATAGAAAAACACAGAGAAAACAGCAGTTTGTTGAGTGAATGAAGTTGAGCAACAGGTGAAGAAAGTAAGGAGCAAAGGCACAGATCCCCTACAAAGTGATCACAGATGAGGCTGTTCCCACAGCCAGGTCCTTTTCAAGTGCACTGCAGACCAAAGCTGATTCATAGCTGTTATCAGCAAATCTTTTTAAACCATGAAACAAGACCATAACGAAGAGAAAGTCCTGCTCTGAGGTCAGTAAAGAGCCAAGGCAAAACAAACACAACAAAATAAATACATATTTTAATGCCAAGAGGCCAATACATTCTTAGGTGTCAAGAAAGGAGGCTATATTTTCAGAATTCAAAAGACTGAGATAATGGGAGCTCAGGGACCTGTGGTGGCCACTGTATAATGGGACAGCTGAAGTCAGGAACTGCTCCCAGCTGTCCCCTTCATGTTCCCCATCTGAGAAAGATGCCTCTGCTGCAGAGGCTGAGTAGGGTGTCTGTCTGCCTCAGCCACTGCGTTTCTAACTCCACATGAGTCAAGACCCTTAGGTTCCTCCTTTTGAAGGTGGAATGTAGCTCCTTACATCTCTTAATTGTGGATAAAAATACTTACCAAGAACCAGACATGGAGTTACAGGGCAGTGACTCACAATCGTCTGCTATTTACTAAATATTTTTTATGGTATACTAAGCACTTATGTTCTCCAGTGCCCTCCAAGGGGAATTGTTGCAAACACATTTTGAGAGATGGTGTCTCTCCCAAAGCACTTGTAGTCTGGACAGACAAGACAGACAAAGTGTGGAAGGATAAACAGTGGGGCAGATAAGAGATTTGCCTGAGATTATAGCATTAAAACTGGGACTGGCTCTCCTGATGCTCTGTTCCCTGTCTGATACTTTGTCCACTCGTTTCTGATGCTCTGAAGCAAAAAGTTAACTAAAAATGTAGCAGAATGGGATATTACTGATGAATGAGAAGGGTTTTTACCTGATGCTTTGTGATGGGAGTAGTTATTACAGAGGAACCACTTCTCAGAGTTCTTCCTTAGTTCAGCTGGTGGCTGGTTTGGGGGGTGACCACTCATGCTATCCTGTGAACTCAGGGTGCTCTGTTGTCTCTATGTCCCTGCTCTTGTGTTGCAGAGGTGCCATTCAGATGTTTCCTGTTTTACCAGGAGGCAATGGGGATGTACTCAGAGTACCGTGAGACCTGTGGACAGAAAGGGAAGCAGAAGGGATTACATCTGCTGCTGGGAAACCTCGAAAGAAGCACTGGGAAAGCTGGAGCTACAAGCTAAATGTTAACACCTACCTCTGAGAGCTCTCTGCTTTAGCTATAATTGGAATATTTGTCCTTGAAGCAGCTCAGCTATGCCCCTGAGGAGGAAGAGCAGTGAAACTATCTAAGGGCACTGTAAGATCCAGCGAGCTCCAAGAAGCAAAAATGTGTGTATTTTAGGTTTTTGTGGTTCCTGTGACATCTTGCTAGATGTTGGAAAGGTAGTTAAATTTTAAGAACAGAAAAGGACTCAGATACAAAATGAGTAACAATTCAAGCCCTTTGCAAACCACCTACATTTTAATAACATTTATTCCTATAGACAGGCAGCAAAGAGAGGAGGCATTGAGGGCTCACAGAGGTAGTCTCGCCACATGAACATACTTCCTACAGCATTTACTCCTGATTTCCTAAATCCACAAATGAGTGTGGATAGGGAGAGGGGAGGGGAGTTCTTGTGGGAAAGGTGGAAGAGGAGCACCTTCACCTGGTGGTGATGTGCAACCAGGTCTGTGTAAGGTTTCTCGTATTTGAGACTACTTTGGAGGTATTTTGTGTGCACACAAGCATTTGTGCATGCAGCGGGCTGTGAGCTTAAGCTGGGGTGTAGGAGAGCCATGAAACTTCAGAAGAGCGGCTCCTGGCCATGGAGGCCATGGGCAGGGAAGGGGTCTCTGCGTGGGTAGCAGGTGGATTTGGTTGAAGGGAAGAGGCTGATCTTAAGGTTTTTCTAAACCAAGGCAGGGATGAGCTGAATCCCTCCAGTCAGTGCAGTGCTGGGGGTTGGATAAACAAGAAGGCAAATCCCTCAGTGCTTTGCCCTCCACAACAGCCTGAACCTACAACATCAAAACTTGGCCATCTCTAAGATGAAGAGAAAAATGGCAATGGAGTCCCTCGGTGCAGACCACAGTAGGTCTCCCACATAGGTGATGCTCTCATACCTGAGCAAAGACACCTTTACAGAAGCAGGGCTAAACCCATGAGAGCTGCTCAGCTGAGCTCTGGGCAAGGCTGGGACCCGAGCACAGAGTGAACCCCTCTCTGTCCCTAGCAGATGGGCTCCTTCCCGAGGCAGCAGAAGCAGGAGCAACGTGGGTGTCAGAAGAGCAGGCACGAATGGACCTTCCTGAGCTCCCAACTCTTGGCGGCGAGCAAGGAGCTGAGCGACCTCCCCTCCGCTGCTGCCAGCCCATGCCAGCGAGCCTGCCAGGCCTTGCAGCCCTTTTATTATTTTAATTAAGCTCTGCAAACCCGGAGCTGTTAGGGCAGGATTCCTGCCTCCGGTATTCACTCTTGGCTCCGCTGGGACACACTCTCCCCGGGTGCCAGGGAGGGGCCCCACGCACTGGGGTGCCAGTGGGGCACGGCGCGTGCCCGGCAGCTCCGCCGACCTCTGGGGCCTAATTCCTGATTCCTGGGGAGTTACTCAGCTGGCTCGTGTGCCAAGGGCGGGAGGGAGCAGCTTCCTCAGGGCACGGTTGGGCTGCTCTTGGTGCGGTCCGAGCGATGGCGGTGACAACCCCGCGCTGGTGTGGGTGAGGCGATGGCCCAGGCCGGTCCCTCGGTGAGGCAGGACCGTGGGCTGCCTCCGCGGGGCCCACTGCAATGGCTGCCCGCCCGGGCTCTGCCCAGGGACCCACTGCGCCGGGGGAAGGGCCGGGCTTGTTTGAACGGGCACAGCAGCATGTGGAGCTGTGGCATGTCCCGCTACAAGCGCTGCGGGGCTGAACGTGGAGTTGTTTTGGTCCAGCCCGGTGTGAGGATGCAGCTCTTCCCATGGGGTTTCCCAGACGGCCACCCCAGACCCCAGTGAGCCCCAGCCCGGCAAGGGGGTGGCATGCCCAGGCCTGGCACGCTGGGACACCTTTCCAGCCTCTTTTGCAGCCATACCTTCGCTGCCGTGCTGGCCCGTGCTGCCTGCCCACACTGTCCCAAGTGCTTCCTGCAAGCACCAGTGATGGTGCCAAGCAGAGGGTGCAGTCCCTCAGGGGCTCCAGAAAGGTGTGTGTGGTGAGTCCCCAAGGAGACTTGGAGGTATGCACCCAAGGGCAGACTTCTTGGTGGGCAGCTATGCAGGCGACGGCTCCAAGCTAGGTCTCCTTCATCCCAGGAAGAGATGGATCTTGCTAGTGCCAGAGCAACCACTTCAGCATTGCCCCTGGGTTCAAATGGGAGGGGATCCTGCTCTGTGTTGCACCTTCTAGCAGCTCCTCAGGAGCATATTTGCTTCTTCAGGTGGAATTATAAAGAGATTGCCTTGATTCTGTTTTCAAAAGCAAAAGATCAGTGCAAACATTTTAGTTCTAATAGCCTGATTAATCTTTGAATTCACATGATCACAAAAAGTGATGTCTTATGAACGCCCGTAATTACATTAGGCATTAATCACATGCAATTTTTCCCTTGGTTCTTTAGAGGCAGCAGGCGATGTGTTAGTGAGGGAAGGGAGGGGAAAGTCATGCCTGCAGGGCAGACACCAGGGCAAAAGCACCAAACTCTCACCATCTACACGCATGAGAAAACTGGGAGTAGCATTTCTAGCTGAAGTTTGTGGAGCTGCTCCAGCTCTGTGTCACTGTAACTGAGATCACACTTGAGCTTAACATCCCTCCAAGCAGCCTCAACAGCAGAGCTGCAGTGCACCTTGGCACTGGGAGAGGATCACACATGGCAAGTATGCCTTCTTCCCTCCAGTACCACTTTCATGCCTGTGCAGCTGCAGGTCTGTTTAGCATACCAGAGTTTTCAAGATATTTTGTCTGATTTTTATTACCGATGAAGGATTTATATTGTACTTAATGTGGTGATTCAGCTTTTATTTTCTTTTTTTTTTTCCCTTCTAGGAAATGACTTCAAAATTTTATTGTTGTTGTTTTAAAAGTTAAAACACTTTCTTTCCTATTGTGTTTCCTCCCTTCCTCAAAAGAAATGTCATTTATAGGACGCTGGTGTCTGCTGCACCCAAAGTTTTACTTGCTTGTGGGAACTTGTCTGTCTGTGTGTGTGTCAGCTGTTTTATACCAGAATCAGAAGACTATTTAAAGGAAAAAAAAAAAAAAAAAAAAGATAAAGTATAGCTGAAGGGTTATGAGTGGTATCTTCATACCAAGAAAAGTTACATCACCTGTGAAAATATCAGATGATGCACTCTTACAGCTTTGGTGTCATTATCCTTATTAGCAGTGCTGTGATCACTGCTGGAACAAGTGTGAGCTCAGGGCCATGGAAGCAGGAGGGCTCCGGGCCACATCCAGCAGCACACACTGTGAGGTGCTTGACCTAGACCAGCAGCACTAAACAAACTTGTACAGAAGAGATGAAGCATTTTTGTAAGAAGTGTTATTTTGAGAAGAAGCACTTTAGAAAGTCCATTTGTCATTTCTCTCGCATGCTATGCCTGGCCTCTTCTCGCTGCCACCAGCGTCACAGTGCCAGGGCTCAGCCTGGCACTTTTCTGCTCTGCCGACTTGTGCCAGGAGGCCAGATCCTGCCCATTCATCTCAGAAATTATCCCAAACACAGCGGAGCAACTGGCATAAAAAATTGGTCAGGTTCCCAGAAAAAAAAAAAAAAAGTTTATTTATAAACCCCTGCCCTAGACAGACACCTGCTTTAGCCTCACAGAGCTCTGACTAACCCACAGGAGAGGCACATACTGAGTCCACCTTCACCTTCAGCCACCAGCAACCCCCCAAAAATGCCACACAATCTTCCCAGTCTCCCAGGGACCTTATAAAACTTAAGTGCTTAGTTTAAAGGGGTTGCTTTGGTCCCATCTGTGACAGAGGAGAGCGTGGGCACCTCCAGCAGGTTTTCTCACCCTAAGGGCTGCATCTTTTCAGAGGCTTGTAGCTTGCCTTCCATCCCCAATAAACAAAGACCAGTCTGACTCTAGGTGTTCCCTTTAAAATTGACTACTTCAGGAAGGCTGACAGAATTAAATCTGACCAAAGGTGGACATTTGTGTAAACAAATTATATTTTTTAAAAAGCCAATCCCCTTTCCTAGGAAGCCACCCACTTTTTGCATGCCAGCTGCTCAGCTGCCTGGAGGCTTTCCAGACAAAGTGCAAAAAAGCTTCTGGATGGGCTGCAAATTAATTCAGCAGCAGTTCGTTTGTTTCCCTTAGCTGCATGTACCAATTGCAAATAAGGTTAACGGATGATATTTGCTCCTTAGAATAGTTTATAAAACACTACAGGAATTATTTATAGCCTGCCTTCTCTGCATGTGTGGAGACTTGATTTGAGGTTCAAGAAATCAAGTTCTCTAGCACAAGCCAAACCCCCTCTTGTGAAAGTTTCATAAATTGCCATCAAGGGAGAACACTGTACACACTTACACCATGCCAGCTGGTATCCTGGAAGATGGGTTTGCCACTTCACCAGAGGGAGGAATCACACCAGTCTTCACAAGGAAATGAGAAATCAGAGGAACTGTTGTTCGTTTTGGTCTGCAGGGGTTGGGCCCTCTGCTGACCTGTGCTGCTGGAGCTCCAGTGCCATCAGCAGTACCTCTTCCATCTGCCCCCCAGCCAGGGATCCAGATTACAAAAAAATCAGAAGTGTATTTAATTTGTCAACATTTTGCATACAAGCTTCTAGATAAAACCCCTGCACTCCTCAATGTGCACTATGTCTCATTTTTAAATAGTACCAACATCCCATCTACAGGCCAATTAGGAGATGAATATACAGACATCCATACATGTGTGTATGGATGTGGATACAGTTTTACAGCTAGACTGTTGCCCAGACTGCACTACTGGCTCCATCAACTCATCATCAGAAATATCTCTTCTCCAGATCAATCATGTCCTCTTAAAGCATATTTAACTTCTCAGATTTCATGCTTATGGGGTAGTGTTGGTTGGGATCACTCCAGCTTAGCAACCAGTTAATATGAATATGGAGAAGTTCTTCTGCATGTACTGCTACCTATTTTGCATTTCAATATGAGATAGACCACTTATATTTTAAAATGGTCATAAGGTATAACTACAGCACTGTAAGACATTAAAAAAATCAGCCTTTCTCCAGTCTCCGAAATAAGACAGTTGATGCCTTCAAAGATTGTAGACCAAGCTCTGTGCTGGAGAATGGTTTTAAAAAGAAAACAAAACAGAAGTTTTTGTGCTAGGAAGACTCTGATTTCTTCAATGGGATCTACTAGCAGTTGTGATACTGCAAGGAGAACTCGTAGAAATTGTGAGCTACTGAAGGTAAAGCTGGTTTGCCTTTCTTCTCCATCATAACTGTGAACCCACCTCCCCAGGAATAGCTTGCAGATGACAGGTGAGGTATCCATGAGGCCTTCAGACCATGAGGTAGAGGTGGTTGCAGACATTTCCAAAGGCAGAAGCATCATCTAGCAATGAGCTCGGTGCAGCGAGTACAAGCCATCCAGTACATATAAGTGCCAGGAAGTTCCTGGCATTTGCAGAATTTATGTATGCATTGTTCACATTAACATTGAGTCCCAGGGAGCCTGGAACTCAGAGACAAGTCAGGCCCTGTGAGCATTTGCCGATAAGCCATATCACCATGCTGACTTTGTCAGAGTCAAATACCACTCGGTTTGAACTGAGGGTCTCTTCAGCTTGGAGAATCACAGCTTCTCTTTTCCTCGAGTCCTCTCTAGACTTGACCCAGGTTGAGTAATTGGAGGAATCAAGCGGGATTTAGATACTTAGCTCTTGAATTCTTTCAAGGTTGGACAAAACAGCACTTCGTTGCATTCCTTCAGGGAGCTCCTGTCCAACAGGAGGGATCTAATAATGTAGTCCATATGATGCCCTTGAGTTACTGTTTTTGCTTCAAAGACTGAATGCAAAGTTCGTGTTTACAGCTTGTGTGGTTGAAGGGTTTGGCTTGAGTACAGAGGTGGGAGCTATACAGAGGTCACCACTGTCTGTCTGTCTGTGGGATCAAGGGCAAGCAATAGCAGTGCCTTGCAACGAAAAGGCTAGAAGATAAAAATTGTGCTCTTTGCCATTCAGGATTTATATCACGATGCAGGGGCTGCCTCAGATACTGCCAGTTCCTCAGTGCGGGCCAGAAGCAAGACCTCAAATGATTTTGAAAAAGCAATTTTGCTTTCCACCCCAAATTCAAAGACTGTCAACTCCTTCCAAAGCATCTTCTCACACTCAGAACCTCCTGGCTCTATCAACAGTCTGCCACTTAATCACCACCTCCTTGGATGCCATCCTCACATCTGGAGTGCACAAGGACTAGGCTGAGAGCCCTGTCCTCCCTGTGAGCAGGGGCGTACCCCGTGGCCATCCAGGCATAGGCTCCCAGTGTTGCACTGCTAAGAACTGGTGTGGAAGCATGGAGGGAGGGAGGCAGAGAGGTGACTGGGTGGACAAAGAAACTCTGTGGGCTGCATCTTTTCCATTTCAAGTATAATGTCCCACCTTCATTCTCTCTGACCAAGGCCACTGGCTTCCAGAATTTCTTGAAGTCTTAGTCTCAGTGGTGGCAGAAAGGAGATGAACCAAGACATGCAGTTTGTCTCAGCTTTCCCTCATCAATAATGTTTTCCCTCTGCTGTTTATCCCCCATTTGCTGAGATGGAGACAATTCTTCTCCTCTCCCATCCTATCCATAGGTGGTCTGAAGTCAACACCCCTCTTGCAGGCTGCAGAGTTAAGCCCAGGCCATGATGCTCAGCCCTGAACGAGGAATCAAATCAAATAAGGACTCTGATTAAATGTGTCATTAACTGGTGGTAGGCATCAGCACTTTTACAAAAGAGGCCTTGCTTGGTGGGAGTCTGTGCTAATGTGTCCCCTTGAAAAGCCTCCTCTCAGTCAGAGCTTCCACAAGTTGTGCAGACTGGATGTGATTTCCAGACAAGGGCTGCACAACACCCAAATATTGCAGACAGTTAATGGCTTCTAGGAGGGATTGAAAACATCATCAGCACAGCATAATTATTCATAAGATGGGCCAATTTCAACGCTTAGCACAATAGGTTTAAACAATACTTGATGAAAATCAATTTCCAAGTCTGTTGAGAGGCTGATAACATCCCTGGTTACATTACTAGTCTCACTGGTTAGGTTCTCAAGTAATCATATGAGAGGCAGATGTCGCACAAGAATGTGACTCCACCGACCATTAAGAGACACTGAGCTCCTTTGTCTTCTGAAGCAAGTTTCCATAGGATTATACTGGCTAGAATAATTTAAGATTAAAAAAAAAAAAAAAAAAAAAAAAAGAATAGTAACAGTCCTGAAATAATTTTTTTTTTATTTAATCTTCCTTGAATGGAAGAATCCAAACTAAGCAGGGGTAAGAGGACACCTCTCCCCAGAGGAGGACAGCCATGAAATGCCAGCTCACATCTGATCCCTGTGGGACGAGGACACTTAGTCATTACTGGTATCTCCACAAATCTCCCTCCTAGATGAAACTGCACTTTCTCATTCTGCCAAAAAGCAGTAGTAATTTCTGGTTTTCAGGGGGGACTTTCTTTTCCTAGATGAGAATATACAGATATTCTCATCACTTTAGAAAGGCTTTCAAAACCCAGGTGCAGAGCTTTGGCATCAGCAACCTCCCCAGAGCACTTTATAGCACATAAATCTTGCTCCTGGTTAATCAAACAGTGCTAGAGAGAGCCAAGGAGCCATAAGAACATAAACTGCTCCCCCCTTCCCACTTCTCAGAAATTGCTGCTGCTTCTTCAGAGGCAGAATCAGGGGGTTTATTGCTTTAAGCATGGCTTTAACACTGGTAAGGCTGCTGACTTTGCTGGACATGGGCATTTTCTGTGTAAAGAAGAGGGATTTTGGATTTATTTTTTCTTTGGCCCACTTTTCTTTGGTGGGCCAGCTGCTCTTCTGCCTTCACTCCACTCTGGAACAGGCCCTTCAACTCTCGTCTTTGCTTTAACCCCTGTTTGAGCCCTCAGCAAGACTGGAACTGTTGTGCAGTTGTGGTCAGGAACAGTCACACCATTTCTCCCAACCAGTCAGCTGGGCACGTGGCTCCCTTCCTAACTCTGAAGCAGAGCGAAATGTCATGTGTGGTAAATGGGGTAAGGTGACGACCCTTCTGCTGCGGGTGTCCTGGTCCCCTGTGCTCCCAGGGTTCTGTGCTACAGGGCAACTCGGGGTGCCTCGCCTCTTGTTGATGGAGAGCTTCACGAGGGTGGGAGAGGAGGTAATACCACTGAGACCATTCTTTTCACACCAAAGCCATTTTGGAGCAACACTCCCTTTCCGCCCAAAGTTATCCCTGCAGGTGCCAGACTGGTTTACAACCAGTGATGCCCAGGCTCAAGCTGAGCCATCTAGCACTAGAGGAGAAGACTGCACCTCCAACCTGCTAGGAAATCAGGGTTAGCACACGGAGCAGGAAAATGCATTTAGAGGTTTGTTCAACCTCCTGCTTAACTAACATCCTTACTTTAATCTGTTATGGCATCTTGTTTTGTCTTAATGAAGTTATGCAAAAAGCTCTTCACTGAGACGGCCAACCCAGGATTTTCTTTCTTCCCTTCAAGCTGAGATGAAAAGGACTGCCTGCAGCCTGAAAATCTGTTTCCTTAAGGAAACTGGAAGCTTGTATTAGTGTTTCATATCAAGCACCTTTGAATTTCAAGGGGTGAAAATTAGCTTTGACCCTGCTGCTGTGTCTAGGTTTTCATAACCTTTTCCCAGCTCTGCTGGCTCCAAGGTCAGTCTGTTGCACTTCTGCTCCTGTCTGTTTTAATTCTGGTCTCTTAGCACTGATTTGTGTGTGCAAGACATGGAAGCCACACCCCAGTGTATGCTACTCTCAGGCATTAACAACCTTGTGCTAAGTAAACACACAAAGATACTTCTGCATCTGGTTTTATTGGCAGCAGAAAGAGACATTATATGTCTCTGGAAATCTGATAAAGCACTGACATACAAATCCTGGATTGCAAACATTGCCAGTTTAACTCCACTGGACTGAATTTGCTGCAATGCTAAGAGCTGAGAATCAGATTTCTCACTTTTTTAAGTACTGTAAAACAGACAATTTTAAAATTAGTATTTGGCAACGTCTACAACTTTCTACCAGCAGATGATAAACCCTCAAATTCAGTTTCTGCAGGCTGACATGCTACTATAGGGTAATGACTTTTCATTTGTTCTGCCTTATTTGTGGATCATTGCACAATCCTGCCTTTCTTCCATGAATGTTTTAAAAAGCTGGATAGTTACTTGGTAAGGACTTGGGCTGGTGCCTGAGTATTATTCAGTCTATACCATGCCATAAACTTCCTGTGTGACCTTAATAAGTGCCTGCATTTCTCCCATTTCTCCATTGGTAGTGTGCATTTCCTTTCTTCTATACTTATTCTCTAAATTTGTTGAACTAGGAAATATCCCTCTATGCACATATCTTTATACAGGGCTTACCACATACCTGGTAAGTTTTCAGATGCTAGAAACAATATGATTAAATTAAGAAAAAAAAAAATCTACATTTTGGAAATCTTGCTACGATATCTGAGAATATTTGAGCATGATACATATGTTTGTTTAGCCTGTGCTTGCAAGAGCCATTCAACTAGCATCAGACATGGAGAAGACGGCCAGTGCTATGAACTAGTGCTTGGGTGCAGGCAGGAGACACAGCTGAGATGACGAAGAGGAACAACACCCTTGAATCACTTCCAAGTGAGATTTAATACTTAGAACAGGAGAACCTTGCTAGAGAAGAGGACTGCCAGACCTTGTCTCTGCTATGAACTGTGTGCCATTTCCCAGCAGTGGACTGAAATGTCTCCAGTGCTGCATTCAGGAGCTCTGAAACGTGCTGATCCCCCCACGTCCCAGCAGCAGTCTGAGCACACCCTGTCCCGCTGGCATCAAATCCTGCAGGTGATGTTCCCATGCTCCATCCTCCCTTCCCAGCCCACCAGCTGTCACCCTTTGAAAGGGGGTGGCTAGAAGGGTGTCAGGGAGGAGGTGGCTCTGGCATTATTTTTTATTCATAGATGAGAAAAGCAAACATGGTTTGGGGAAACCTGGAGCAGGGTTGGGCTTGAAGGGTGAGTTTACAGAAGAGCAAGTGCCAGAGTTGGGATTGTATAATAGAGTGGAAAGAAACATGGTCAGCACAGCACTAAGGAGAGGGTAGATGGAGAGTTTGCCAAGCGTGCTGGAAGAAGATGGAAAAAGAGTGGCCTAGGAGTGAAAACCACGAGTTTAACGTTGGCCATTGCTGATAGTGTGTCTTCATAAAGTAAAATATGAGCAACCAGGTCATAAGAATTTTCCTCAGACCCCAAGATTTTCCTGTCCTGGAGAACCCAGAAGGATCTGGCTGGTTTTAACAGAGAAAGAAAGCCTGCATCTCTTTAAAATTTAGTTTCCCTTCCTATAATCCCCATTCCTGCCTCTTTTAAAAATTGGTAGTGTGAGACTTCTGCAAGAAATTTCTGTCCATGCTACCACAACAGAGCTGCCACCTTTCTCAGCAGATCATGCAACCTAGTGCAGCAGTGATGGAGACTGCCATTGTTAAAATACTTAGTTCCATGCGTTTAAAGAGGCTTCTTCAAGTGAAATCAGAAAGAAGAATCCTGCAAGGGATTCTGTCATGTGTGTATCTGGGCTACATTTAGGGAATGTATTATCTAGACATTAAAAAGTCACTCAGAGTATTATGGAAAAAGAGTAGCTACAGATAACATTGACACAAGTAAAGCTGTGAGTACTTAACCATTTATCTTTGCTTACGTGTCCTCTTAGAAGCACACATCTTCATATGAAACTTAATTTACAGAGCTTAGGTATGAATGAAATTTGTCTCCCACTTCTTCCATTTGATTATTTCAGACACTGTAATAAATACTTTTCTCAGCTTCTTGAAGTAGACATGTCTGTCTTTCAAACCTGGACCTCTTGTGAAGAAATTTTGCTGGTGTTCTAGCCCATGTTTTGTTATAATTAAGTAGTTTCTATGTTTTGCCTCGATCAAAGTGTAGGATTTGTCCTTTGAGGTCTATGTTGCATTTACAGTTTCTAAATGGGCCTTTGTAGTTAAATCCTAGAGATGTATTGCATTGCGGAGCAACAGTATACAGGGAAGCTTGGTTAAGTGGGAAAATATGTGTTATATGTGTGCATAACAAGAATCTGAGGGCAAAATTTTTCTGTCTGAGCCACACAAAGGGGTCAGAAGATGTGCTGGAGATGTACCATGGCCAGCTGCTTGGGTGCAATTACGTGATATGCTCACTTTGATGGTAAAGCTATCTTCAGATGTTCCAGTGGAACAGAAACATTTCAAGCACCTCATTTAATAATTGCTTTAATCATTTTTCACTAAAATGTGTGTATCCTTCAGAAAGGCATTCTTGTTGAAACAGCTCATTGACAGACATTACAAGGAGGTGTGGTGTAGTTATAGGTGTATGTGCTCTGTGGCCCAGAGGAGAGTCTTGCCAAGATGGATCAGCAAAGGGGCACAGCATGCTCGTCAGAGAAAGATGAAAATAGCTTCAGTGTGTAATTGTCATCCCAGAGTTTGGTGGATTTGACACTTTACACCAGCACCACTTGAGAATCGGGGAGGGTTACTGAAGCTGAGTGTTAAGTAAGTGAGCCTGAGCAGTGTAAATGTCACAGGAACAAGGCTGTTTTGGGAACTGGTGTTTTTTTCATAAACGAGTCTCCTGCCTTTGTTTATAGACAAGATTAAAGTCCACGTACCGGTACGTTCAAGTGCTCCTTTTCCCCTCTCTCCTTCCCTTTTCTTCAGATAAGAGCATAGCACAGGTTATTCTAAGCTTACAGGAAATGACAGAGATATTAATCACTGATTAATCAGGATTGCTAACAAAGGCCCTGCTATTCTGAATATTCATATTGCCATGGCATTAGGAATGTCAGAACTATAATTTTTCTGCTGATTTTTCTGCTGACATTCCCTCTCTTTCCACTCAGCATCTCTGGGCTGCAGCTCCTATCAGAGTGAACCATGCTGTTCCTTCTGAAGGGCTGCCCCTGTTCTCCAGATGGGAGGCAGAGGCACAGAGACATGACATGACTTGGCCAGATCACATGGGAACCCATGGAGAGCCAGGAAAGGAACGTAGGTCTTCTTAATCCCAGCACAGGGAGGGAACTTTGTTTCTCATAAACAAAATAATTCACATACCTGACATGAAAGGATGTATCAAGGTGATGAATGTATGTGTGAGCACATGTGCACGTAGGTAATACATCCATAATGTATGTGAGATAGATAATATTAGATGTGTTCACTCAGACATGCCCAGAAAGAGTTATTTCAGTGCTGGATGAACAAATTTATGCAAATCAGTCACTGATGAACTTAATAAGCTTTACAATATTCTTCAGGCAAATCAAATGCTCACGGAACTGTTACTCCCAGAGCCCCAGACTAAAAAATAGGTTATGATGGAAAAATGAGTCTTAATGGAGGGTGGAGGTGTATGAAGAGAGAGTGACCTTTGTCCATCTCCCTGCCCAAACCCTCCAAGGCCATTCTTCGCTTAGACCCTCAGGATTAGCTGTTGCGTTAGGACCTTTCTTGCACAGTTGGTAGTCAGCTGGGGAGTCTGTTGCTTTAGAAGGCTGTGGAGGCAAGGAGTGCCAGCAGGGCCAAGGGAGATTAGATAAATTCATAAACAAAAGGAGCAAGCAGGGATGTGCCCTCTAATGTCACAAGTTAGAACACGGAAAATTCCAGTTAGATATAAGGCCAAAAAATTTTTTACCGTGACGATGGTCAAATATAGCACAATTCACCCAGAAAGGCTGTGGGATTTCCCACCCTGGGAGTTGTTCAAGGCTGGACTGGACAAGTCGTTGAGGAAGCTGATCTGATTAGCCCTACTTTGAGCTGGACTGAGTTGCCTCCAGAAGCGCCTCCCAGGCTTAACTATTCCTTGGTTCTCTAACTGAGTCACCAGGTCCTCCTTTTACTCCTCTCTCTCTTTCCTCTCCTCCCCATTTGGCTCGCTTTCTCCCAGTTGCTCTTGCAGAAGGATGGGTTTGCTCTCCTCTCTGACCCAGCCACCTTCAGGCTGTGGCCTTCAGGGTTCCCATAACAGTCTCAGGTATCATGTCTTTTAAGGCTAATTTCTTTGCTCTTCTCCCTGGAGATTTTCCAGTCTCAGCTCCTTCAAACAGAAATGCTGGTCTCCTCGGGCAATGGGTCCTCAGTGCTCTCGCTCCAGTGGGAACTCCTGGGATTTAACTGGCCAGGGGAAGAGGTGGCCCAACCCTGCCAGCAAACAGTATTTTCCAAGGTCACTGTACACCAATTCCACACTCTTGCGTTTTATCTGGCCTGCATCCCTACATTGCCAGCCCTAGTATGGGAAGCCTGTAAAGACCTGGTAGAAATTTTGGCTGGGCATCAAGTTCACTCAAAAAAACTACCAAATAATCTTGGCCCATCTGGCCCATGGTCTGACACTTTAAAAAGTGGAGAATGTACTCAGCTTAAATTGGTTTTGGTCTCTGCACAGCAAATGCCTTGCTCTAGCTGGTCTGTCAATGCTCACTTATGTCAGCATGAAGAGGCAATGACAACATGAAATGTATTAACAGGAAAGAAGACACAGAATTTCAAGTGTCCACACTAGAACTGGGAGGCTGCTTTAACGTTTTGTGCGTCTTCCTGCCCTGAAGTATTTCAAACACTCACGTCTTGTTTGCTGAACACTCTGAACAATACACGTGCACTTACAGATTGGTGGCATAAATCACCTAAAGAACAAGATGATCTTTGAGAACAGACGGGACAATTTTGAGGAAGTTTATTTTTAAAATGAAAATATTTATCCGCTTAGTACTTTAGAAAGAAAAAGTAATCTCAGCTGTTGGGTCTGAAAACCACCTGGAAAATATGAGAAAAGGCCTATATTCAGTCTCTGATACTGTATGTTTCTGTGGAAGTGTGAACACACATGTATATAGAACTCCAAAGCTCAAATTTTACTTTAGATAAACGCATATTTTTGAGCCAGCATCCAGATATGAGGCTAAACAGGAACAGACTGGATAAGCAATGGTGGAGGGTGAGTTTCTCCTTCAGAGGCTGTGCCAGAATGTGTATACATTAGGGACAGGAGCCCCACATCTGATGAAGTCATGCTGTGTCTCCTGGTGTTACAAGTTTGGTTAGCAACAGAAATTTTGGAATGTCCTACTGAATGTTGATACTCTGCCTCAGGAAGATATCCAGAGTTTGTCTTTGCTCTGAGTAGGGAGGGGTTAAAACCCCAAAATTTCAAAATTACTGTAAGGGAAAATTTTGGGAAAACAAACAAACAAACAAACATGGGTTATGGTTGCTTGATTTTAATTCAATCTATTGATCTGGTTAATTTTGATTTTTCAGTGTTTCTGTTTTGCAGTATATTCTATGAAGATTTTCTTACACTACAATCCATCCTACGGTAAAATATCAAAACAAGAATTTGTTCTATGGTGAAAAATGCAAATTACTTTATTCTCAGAAAGGTGGAATAGGGTGTTTCAACAACTCTTCTACTTGATTTTACCAGCCTTCCAAATTTAAATAGAAAAAAAAATTAATCTTACTTTTGTTGACATTTCTCTGCCTAGCCCAATGTTAAAATATTAAATAATTAGAGAGCAAAAGACATTCCTGACGGTCAGCAGCTCCATGTAGTCATATCCTGCTTTTAATTTAGGCAGAGTTTTTCTTTCCATCAAAGAAGGCAATGTACGATTGTAGGAGATTGATATGGGGCACGACAGACTCCCTAACACTTGAATTCTGTACATCAAGATTGAATCATTTTTCAAAGGCATACTTCACATCAGCTAGAAATTATGAAGGCAGCAGCAGGAACTGTAAAGTGAAATTCCATAACCTGTGTAAATGATCAGAAAGATCTTTTTGGCCCTGTGATTTTCTGATTCAGTTCTGAGTTCAGAAAAGGGGATGTGTGCAGTGAGGTGCCATACCTATCACCATAGCTGACAAACAGCTTTCTGTTCCAGAACTCTCTCCATAGCAGATACAGTACAGCCTGCCCACATGCTGTGTTTTTCATTTACTCAGATGTGTTATTTGTCTACATTTCAATGGGATCAACTTGATTTCCCAAGGAGTGATAACTCCAAGTTTTGCAAGTGTGGCTGCTAAGCACAGCAAGGGGTCAGCAGCTGGACTATGAGGTGGCTTCAACTTAAAGAGGTGTGTGACAGCTCATGCTGTTCCCAGAGGCTGTTCAGGGAAAGGTGACGTCCTCTCACTTCACACTGGCCTCTGTTTCTGTGCAAGTGATAAATTGGTGCTGTACATTTGCTCTCTGTCATGAAGTGAACAGGGTAAGTGATTATCATTGCTGCTGTCTTCCAAATAATAAGGAAAACATCCCCTTCATTTTCATGGGCCCTTCAGTATTTGATCACCTGCCTCTCTTGAGCAAAGTGTTCTCTTCCCAGGGGCACGTCCTGGGATCTGCCAGTCCTGCCGAGGGTTCAGCTTGGCTCCAGCTCTTCCATGCACATGGACAAGTCTCTCCTTGGTACAAAGAACTCCTGAGTTGAGATGTCTCTGCTCTGTAAAGGTTTGTTGCAAAGCAGTTGTTCATCAATGCCCCAGACACAGAGGAGAAATGGTGGTGCTCAGTATCTCCCATGCTTCACCAAGGACCTCCACAATTCAGATCAGGAGCAAAAACAAAAAGAAAGAAAGAAAACTAATTGAGTCTGCTGTCTTTTGTAACAAAGAGAATGGCAGAGAGGTCAGATTTCTCTAATTTTATCCAGTCACATCCATCTTCCCCTCTTCCCAGCCCTTGTTAGTGGTCAGTGATGTTCTGAGCTTCTAAACTGGATCCAGTTGTGGTCCTCCTTCAGGCTGCTGGAGCTTAGTGCGCCAAAAAAATGCAGTTTGGACAGGATTTCTGTGCTGATAATTTATAAGGGAGTCAACTGCTGGGCTTTGTGTTTTCCTCAACTCTTTCAATACGCCCCTTCATGATGGCTGAAGAAAAGGCTACCCTGCCTTTTGGCCCCTTTCCAGGCGTGGTAAGTCATGACCCAGTTGTAGCAATGCCCTTCTGCAATGTGCACTGTGGGTGAAGAGACTTCAGGACACTTTGGGAGAAGATGTTTTCCAGCACAAGACCCATGTGGCTGCTCCGACCTCCACGGCAGGCAGAGCCTGGGCTCCTGGGCTCACCCCAAGCCAGCAGACCTCTCAGGGCTGTGGCCTGCCTCTGAGTCACTGCCTGCTGCTGCTTCACACTGAGGGCCTGCATCTCCAACAATCTCCCCATTTCCTTCCTTGCTCCTTACTAGGGACCAATGCCAGGAGCAAACTGTCATCTGTCACCAGCTCAGCTGTACTGCCCAGTCAGTGCTGGATGGGAGCTGGGAACAGCCCTGCCACCCGCTCCCTGCTCTCTCCAGAAGGCCATTTTCTGCTCCTAGGGGTTTCTCCAGCCTTTCAGAGGAGAAAGGGGCTCCCACTGAGATCTGGGCCCAGTAAAAAAATGTGAGGAGGCAAACAACCAGGAAGGAGAAGGAATGAAAAGAGGGCTCAGAGCCACTGAGCAAACAGAGCCATGGCATCCAGGCATGCTACACTTGTGTAGTTTCAACCTGGTGGCCAAATAGCCTTGGCTCTCCCGGGCCTTGGCTGTGGTGGGGTTGAGGGAGAGAGGGAGGGGACAGAGGTAATAGTTTCACAAGGACGTACTGTTCTTGAGCAATTTCTGTGCAGGTATAAACATGATTTCCTGAAGCACTGATTGATACATAAGTCTCCTCGCTCAAACTGGGCTTGAATGCGTTTGTTTACAGAGTCTGAGGTAAGGAAAACTTCTGACACACGTTTGATTTATGAGGTGTCCTAACGTAGTGATACTTTTTGTGTGCATGAGGTAGAAAGGGAATTGGTTGCCTTTCTGTAGTTCCTAATTTGAATGGCTGAGGACTGAGTTTATAGATGTGTGGAGGGACAAGTTAAGAGCTATACAGACCTTAGCTGTGTAAGATGAACAGTAAAAGTGAACTGCCTACTACTGGATATTTTCACAGACTGCAGCTTTCCCCAGGGCTTAGCTGCTCCTTCAGAGATGCCTAAAAGACAGCAAAGGTAGTCCAAAAACCAGGAGGAATGAGTCAAAAAGTTCTCAATCTTTCTGAGCTGCTACTGCAGGAATTTGCAGCAGACAAAGATTAGCAGGAGGGGAAAAGCCAGTGACTTCCAAAACCAGGCAAACACAAGGGCAGGAACAGGAGTATGGACAGGACAAGTTCTGTGTTCACACTGATACTGGGGACAGCAGAACAAGCCCACCAAGAAGAGATCTGTGCAAGGTGATGCCCAGATGTATGGCAGACCCAACCTTTCCAAGTGGATGAATTTACTCAACCTGTCCCATCCCTTATTGGCTGGACATAGGTGACATGAAGGAGGTGGCCAACTGACTCGAGTGCTGGGGATTTACAAGCTCACCCTGGAAGGAAAGACATGGAGAAGTTAATCAAAACTCAAGATGGATGTACCAGTTCAGTCATCAGATCCATCTTGCCCAACAGCCTTTCACTTGGCCTTGACCTAATAGTCATGGTAGCTGCAAAACAGACAAAAATATGGAACAGGTGTATGTTGCTGGAATACTGCTAGCCTCTGGGACTATATGGCACTCTAGCATCCCAGGCCAGGACTCGTACCTATGTAGCCCTCAATAATTTCTTCTATTGTGATCTAGCATCAACTTAATGAAAAATCTGACCTCTCCAATACCCTCTAAAGCAAGGATTTCCAGGAATTGCATGAGGAGAGGACTGATGTTGCACTTGTAGAGAGGCAGGGAGCTCTTGGTAGAGCGCATTGCAGGACATTTTTCCTAGCTTAGCAAAGATTCTCTTTCTAGAGGCTGAAGAGATGGCAGCTGCTTGGTCAAGGAGGCTGGAACAGGCAGTGAAGTGGCAGCAGAAGGCAAAGAGACAAAACAGGTCTGAGGAAAAGCCCTAGTACAAGGCAGAAGCCATCAAGGCTGTCTGTGACCACAGTCTTCTGCTGACTGCTTGCCCGAAAGCTAGAAAAGATATTATCATTAATGGGCAACACATGAGCCAGGTCCCTCCCTGTGGTCTTAGGTCATCTGCAAGAGATCCAAGGTGGCCCACCACTGGAGGAATGAACAGCCCAATGTATTCACTCACGACACATAACATAGCAGAGAAGGGAGCAAGTCGATTCCAAAACCAGGCCATGGGGGAAGGAAGCCTCAGGCAATCAGTCTGATCCCAATCATAGAGTAACTGCCAGGTGAAGGCCTCATCATTCCCTTCCTGTCTCAATCTTGTCCCCCTGTTACTGGGAACTCTACTTGCTGTGAAAACTCAGGGAGCCCTTTCAATAGTCAGAATCCTCACTCAGCACACACACTCTGTAAGCAGGCCACCCAACTGCACTGCAAGCAGAATCAGCTCTTATAGAGGTGGCTTCTTGCCCCACCTCCAAGCTAACGTGGAAGGTGGGGACACATGGCGGTGATCTCCTAATCAGTTCCCATCCAAGGCTGGCCAGACCTTGGGTGAAAACCAATCAGGAGGGGCTTTCTTGCCTGGATGTGGACATCATCCACATGCCAACCCTCATTCAGGGCTGGGGGTTTAACCTCAAGCTCTTCATAACTTCAGAAAAATGCAGAGCCTGGGTGAAGACTTCAAGAAGAATGAGACTGGGATTCATTGTGGACTGGGTCAGGAAATGAAGGAAAAGACAAGGAAGAGAGAAACCATTCAGATGGGGAGCTGGGAAAAGATCAGATGGGATTGTTTGGGCCAGAATGCAGTCAACAACTGCAGACAACAGCATGAGCTTTGAAAAATATCATGCACTGAGCAAGGTACTGCTCAAAAGTGAGTCATTTAAAGGCAGTTTGGGGGCATCTGCCCTGCAGTTACTTCTGTGAATGCAGTGAATGATTAGATTTGATGGCATGGGCCGTTCTGCACAGGGCAGGTTACTATAGCAGTGTTTACTTTTATGGCAAACAAACCTCTCCAGTGTGAGTTACCTTGGGGACAAGACTCCCCACTGAGCAATAGTGATGATACAGCTCAGCTCATATTTGAGCCTTTCCTTAGGCTCTAATCCCAGGAGGATTTTATGGGAAAAGGCTTTAATAATTACTTTAGAAACAAAAAATGTACCTATAGCTGCCTGCTGACTTAGGTGTTAAAACTGGATGGATTTTTCTGAGCAAACCAGTCCTTTCAACAAACTCGCAAACACAGTTTTGAAGAAATGGATGCTATTCATGAAAACAGGTGAAATTTACCCCCAAGAGTTTTGGCCAGACAAATACAAATATGTGCTGTGTATGGGAAAGAATGTGACAAGTTTAAGAAGATGATGAAAAGGTCAAAGAAGATTTCAAAATTTTGAAATTTCTTTGGTTTAGCATTTTGTTTGGAAAGATTGTATTTTCACACTATTCTCATCCTCTTTTCATAGTCCCTTCCTTCCAAGTTTTTCTTAAGTGTTTAGGTAACCTGCAAAGGAATAACATACTTCCTTTTCAAAAGGTCTAAGTGGTCTGGGGTTTCCAAAGTTATTCTGTCTTCCATCTCCCAACAACTAGTAACAAGGAATACTCTATAGCATGTGAGTGGTGGAAATTAAGCCTGGTGCACGGCAGTCAGCTTGGAGCTTAGCCTTTGGGGAGCACTACCTGGAGTTAGGAATGGCTGTGATCTTTAGGAAGGAGAAGCAGCAATATAAGTGCATGCCACTACTGGGGCAAGGTAGGGGAGGAAGCATCCAAGGATCTGGCCCCTCCCTCAGTCACACACAAGTCCGTTGTATCACAGTGCTTGTGTGTCTCAGTGTGGTGTCCACCCTGACCTGGCCATGCACATAAAGTGTGAGGCACTGGCTGGTCTGTATGTGCTCGCCTGCAGGAAACATCCAGGTCACTTCCCCTGCAGTGTTTCTGCGACGACTTCACTGGAGAAATGTCTGCAGTGACATGGTGAGGAAGAGAAGTGTCTGGCTGCCCCCACGGCCAAGCGTAGGCTCCCCAGCAGCGAGGGCTAGTTGCATCAGCTTCCTTACTGGAAAGACCTTCCTTCTGCCAGCAAGCACGCAGCTCGCTTTCTTTTTCCCCAAAATACCCCGGTCTCTGAGTCACCCTGCCCACAGAATGCAGGGCAAAATTCAGCCCCTCATATCCTGCTTTTTACTTGAAGAAAACAATGAGCAACAGGTCTGCCAACAGGATCCCAATGCCCTGGGGGCTACAGCGGGCCCCCAGTGAAGTCCAAGGGGATGTGGCTGACATCTGTCCAGAAATCAAGATAGGTTCTTTGGTCCATGTATCTGGATGTACCAGGGGCCACAGAGATGCACTTGAATCTCCAGACTTGCTTCCTGCTTTTATTAGGTTTACTGGTAGTGGTGGGAGTTTGCAAGGCCATTGCAATCACCTCAGGGTATGATGATTCTAGGATGCACTGCAGCTGGCTTTTGGTATCCACCTCGCACACTTTGGCTTCCAAGCCACTTCTAAGTGCTGGGTTTACTTCATTTGGAATATGCTTTTTGTCCGTCAGCTTTGTTCCGCAGTTTTTAGGTAGCTCAACAACTGGTAAAAAATCCCCATTCCCTTCATTTTTTTTTTAGGTTAGCACTAGTGGGAAGATTGTGGCAGGTGATAGGTACCGTGAAGCTGACAGGAAAAAAATTGCCATGCAAAATGCTTCTCTCCTGAATTCACTTAAAGATCTAGAGACATTTTAGCATCCAGACACACATGACACAGTCTGTTGGACACAGCACTGCTTGTCCACTTTCTTCCAGCAGCAGGGATAAAAAAGAAATTTACTTTCCATTGGTATGAAAATGTTCTGCAAATTCTTTCAACACCCTATGTCATTCAAAAATAACAAATGTCTCCTCTTTAGAATGATCCACAAGAAAATGCACTTTGGTGTTACAATCCAAAGCAATGCTCCATTGACAGGCTGACTGCTCAAGTCATATGCAGCAAGTCCAAGGCAAGGCTGTTTTTCTGTAGGTTGTTTTGTTTTGTTTTTTTTTTCCCAAAACCCAGTTTGACTCACTAGAGAGTATATGAGCCATAGCTAAAATCTCTTTGTGTTAACTAGTAGAGACCACAGCTCCAGTAGCTGCTCAGGGATTTTGCAGCTGTTCTCCAGCAGAGATGTGCAATAACTGTGCACAGTAAGACACACGTATTTTCTTTCATCGTGGATGTTAATTTATGGGCTCGCTTAGAATTTTAACACTCAGTTGGTTTACGCTGCACCTTTTTTTTTGTTACTTATAAAGAGCATTTACTGAACCAGGCTGGCAACAGGGTATGAGGTTGCCTCAAATCCTCAGCAAGGTCTGCCATTCAGAAATTCCAGCCTAAACTCAGTCATGTCTTTTGTCACAGAATATTATTGGTTCTCTCTAAAAGGCCCTGAGAGTAACAAAGTACTTTCGTTTTTTTAAACTCCAAACTTATCTCAAATAAGAAGGAGAAAAGGTGATGGAAGGCTTATTTCTGGTGAGAAGATGCAAACTGAGAACAGGACAGTTTTCTCTGGTGCTCTCACAACATGTGACACACCTGAGGGTTTGAAAAGACCTCCCCCTCCCATTATGTCTGGCTCAGCTTTACTAACATAAGAAACCATTTATTCGTTTCAGGGTGGAGTTCACACCTCATGGATTTCCAACAGCCTCCATGCAAGCTACAGCCTCCTGAGAGGGACCCTAAAAACAGGTTTCATGCAACCAGTGCTCTGCAAAATACGTGCTTGGGCCTTTCACCCAGAGGGAAGGAAAGAAGGAAGAGCTGAGGTGCATGTGGCTCTCCCAGTGCAGCAAAAGAGGATTCCCACACAGTAGGTGAGCATCCTTCTCACTGGGCTGCAGCATACAACTGCCATCCAGTCCCTGCTTCCCTATCCTACATACGTTTCCAAAAGCCTATGTGACTCTCATCCCGTTCCTTCTAAATTACCCTTTTGCTTTCCTGTAAGTCTTCATGTAGTCCCAGGTGAAGTAGATTATTAGGGTTGAAGAAATGGTTTATTTGATCTGTTTTTTTTTTAAAGCTTTATTGGTTGTCTGAGAATCCCATCAGACAAACAAAAAAACCAACCCTGGTTATTTCAAACGTGGTTTAAGCATGTGGTTAACTTCTCCTGGTTTCTAAAGGTACTTCACACAATATTTGGAGGTAAATGCATGCCCAAATACTTCACTGAACGAATTCCCTCTGTTCTTCAAACAGAAGGAACAAATAAGCATGATAACACAGTACTGCGGAGATGAGCAAAAGGACCTCTTCTTGGGCTCCAGTTTAGAGCAGACTTTCAGAGCTCCATTTCTAAACCCAGACATATCTCTGGAAGTTGTTCTGACACGTATTGCAACAATAAATAAATAATCACATGGAATTTTTATTACACCATCAGAACTCTCTTTGCATGGGATACCAGTGGATCTGGATGAAGCCAATTCTAATTACAGATAAAAGGTTTCATGCATGAAAAGAAGCTGTTATTTACACCCAATTATCTGAGGGAGGAGAGATAGGGATGTGCTTTCTTTTATCATTTTCATTACATTTCTTATGAAATGAAAAGACTCCTTGAGTTTCTGCAGTCACAACAGTCTTTTCAATTTGCCAACTGTGAGATACAGGTTGTTTTCCGTAATGTGTTGCATAAGTCCAGACACTGGGATCTCTTCCCCCCTCCCTCAACTCCAGTAGAGCACTGCATGGTGCATGTTCACCCAGTTGCTCCTTTAACATCCCTTTGTTGAAGTTTAATCTCCTGGATGTGTATTTCATGTATTTCACTCCTGAGGGCATGCACCCTGAATTGGTAAACTGCCTCTGCCTTCACATCATCTGAAGTAAATCACTTTGAACGAAGAGATCCTCACAACGGGTCCAGCGTCACAGGGACTGCTAGGTGAGGGTAGCACTGGCCCGTTGCATGCTAACAGGGGGCACCTGGACCTACAAATGCCACTTTATCATACAGAACTCCCTGAGGGAACTGAGAGAGGGGATGGGAAGCAGCCAGATTGACATGTTGCCCCAAAGAAAGCCACTCTCAGGAGTGGGGCGAGCGGGAATTTGTCAACTCCATGTGCTGCTTGCAGTCCAGAAGAACTGGTCTTTTCCACTCTCCTTCTCACCCCCTCCTGGGCACTCTCAGCCCAGCCTCTTTTCTTGATCTCAGAATAGGTCACTTACTTTTTCCCCTCTTCATTCCTCCATCTGCAAATTGGGGATGATGTGTGTAAAGCTCCCTGAAATCCTCTGCAGGGAGGTGCCACAGAAGTGGAAAGTATTAGCTATCAGTATCCTTGTTAATATTCTGCTTGACTCTGAGTGAAGTCACATAATCCTGTGTTTGGGTCATCGCTGTTTGTTGCTATGGAAATGTGTGTTATCAGATATTACAAATTCAGTGTCTGAGGACATCTGAGGAGAGGAAAAATCCTTTGTTTGAAGAGACATTTTTGTCAGTGTCAGGAAAGTTTGCCAAAAAGAAGAGAATTCACTTATTTGTCTTTCATTCTCTGACATTTGCCGGAATGAGTCAATACAAGCTCCCTACGCTTGTGCCCCGAGAGCCAGTATCTCTTACTCAATGCACTATTCCAAAATGACTACACATGCTGGGTGAATTTCCTGCAGTCATATGTGAATGCATCTGGTAGGATCATTAACACTAGAGCAGAAGACAAATGCAAAGTATGTGCTTGACCATATGGGTGAACGTGAGCTGCTTAAGAGTGTGCACCGTACTGGAGATGGAAAGTCTTACGAGAGAAGATCAGCATTCCCCTGTCTCTTTGGTAAGGGATTAAGGCAGTTGGTCCTGTAGAAGTATTCATAGAGCATAAGGCCAAAGGGGACAGTTAGGTCACCTAGACTGACCTCCTGAATGTTACAGGTCAGGGTATTTCATCCAGAGACCCCTGAGCTGAGCCCTATAACATGTATTGAGGCTACAGCAAAACTTCCAGCCAGACCAAAGAGGCAGATGTTAACAACTCCCTGCCCAGTTTGTACCAGTGAACAAGCACTCTCGCTGGTAAGGCACAACTGGTAAGGGTGGGTGCAGGTCAAACCAAACCTGCTGCAACGGAGTCAACCCAGAAACGGGTGTGCTGGCCCAGTGCAGCTTTCAGACGTGAGCTGGTGGGGTCACATCACCCTGCCCATCAGTCCCTCCTGGCTCCAAACCTCTGCATGAAAACGTCTTTTCCCTGGGAATGTCCTTGCTCACCAAGTGGCCATGCAGTTTGCCTTGATTGAAATAGAACAGGCTTTTGGGCACTTTGTTGTGCATTTCTATGGTTCTTTATTGCACCTGTGAGAAACCTGACAATATTTTTTTTACATCTATAGATGCCCAACACATGTAGGTGTTTGCTGTTGGTCCTGTGCACTGACTCTATAGACATAAAAATCCCTTTCTGGTATATATTCAGCATCGCTCTGATTTCTCTACCTTACTGTCAGGCTCCCTGAACAAAGGCTGGTGTAGGAGACAACGTGGTTCAGGTTTTGATAATGTCTCTATTTGAGGTATTTCATGGCCACACTCTTATCTCATGCTTAAAGATGAAACACAAGCCACACCTTTATTTCCCTTTGAATGTCTGTATTGAGTGCATTCCTTATCCTTTACTAGTTTCCCATTGGGATTTTCCTCCCTAATTCAGAGAAAGCTGATTTCAGACTGAAAGCAGGGGGAAAGGTGTCTAAGACCAAGCTGACCAGCTTGAGTTTTCTTAATTAAGGTCTTTATTTTCAGCTGTTCAGGCAGGTTGTAAAAGCTCAGTAATACTTGGGGGGATGCAGCCACTGGCAAGAAGGCCTGATAAGAATTGTTGCCTGAACATCATGCATACACTATTTTTAGCAGGCAAACACCTGCATCAAGCACTAACAGAAGGCTCTAGCAGTGAGAAATGGCTAACTCATGAAAATATGCATGTGTGGTTTTATGTATGTATCTATATGTGCATGTATATATATATACACGTATGTGTACGTATACATTTATGCATATGTATGTGCCAAGTTTTTTTCTATGACAAATATTCAATCCATTTAAACTAAATATTCCATATTTAATGGAAAGTTCTAGTGAAAGCCTTCACTGTTCCTAAAAGAAGGCATATATGTTGTAGGGTAATTGTATATTGTGCTCTATAAATGCCCTGTCTGCTAAGAAAGATGATACAGCTTTTATTTTGTACAAGTTTCAGGTTTACAGCTCAGACAGTAAAGATCAGGCTGGGAATCTGAACAGCGGCTTACTATTCCTGCATCTCTACTGCCATGGTGATTTTGGCCATCAGAGCTGAAACCACTAGTGACGGAGCTGAATCATGAAACGAGACTGGGTATACTCTGCTTTTCCATCCAAATCAGCAGAACGTGAAAAGCTCTTGGTACTTGTAATTAATATGAACACTTTCCAAGTCACATTTAAAAATCAAGAAGACATCCAGAACTGCCTAAGGTGTTGCTCATCAGGAGCAGAAATTGTCAATTTAGATCTTGTTTGTAGGAAGCTGGTTTTGGACAGTTTCTATTGTCAGCTCCATGCTATTGTGGATTACTCCAGTGCCTGGGACATTGTCTCACAGACTGCCAGTACTCAGGCATTGCAGACACTCTTAGGAAAAACGTGGCCATGAGAAACCAGTATCGGTTCTCCCATGGGTGGTGGGAGAATGCAGGTGCTACATGTTTTCCAGCTTGACAAGCTTCATGGACTCCAGTTCTTCTCTTTGCTGAAGCACAGAAAACAATTCTGACCTTACAGGGTAGTTTAGCAAGAATTATCCAGACTTTATCATTAGGACTGTTGCAGGTAAAAACCCCAAATAGACATATAATAACACACAATAGAGTGCCATATAATTTTAGAAATATTTAATACATCCAAATTCTATACAATAGCAACAGTACATGCCACTCCTTAGTGAAATTCTGCATAATAAAAAAAAAGTTACAATTTTGTAGCTTTTTTTTAATGCATTTTCTCTAGTAGGGATTTGCAAGTGGGTTTGTATCACTCTTTTTCCCTCTAGGTGAACTTTTGATCATTTTGGCCACTTGCAACAAACATTTGCAGAAGGGGACGGCTCTCAGATGTGCTGCACTCCTAATATTTTTGTGAATACTTGTCTCTGCTTTAAGGAGAGAGAAACCTCAATAGCATGCAGCAAAAAACTGAAAAATAACTTCAAGCACAGCAGGCACAAAGGGTGTCTGCAGATGTTGGAATGGCCCAGGCACAGTCATATCTCATGTTTTATTATCAATGGAGTCTCCAGTCACAAGATGCAGCCTTGGGAAGCTCAGCTCTACCTCTTTGGCTGTTCTTGGAGCCACTTGTTTTAAAACCTCTCTGGGTATGCATCCGATGCCATCGTGAGAAACTTGGCCTGCAGCCCACCATTTACAAACCACAACAGCAAGACGTGCTTCTTATCTTACACACACAGCCAGTTTGGGCCAAACGCACCATTTCCACAGGTCGATCCTGACACAGCTGAGCTTTAGCATCAGACATCTCCCATGTCAATTTCTGCAGACCCCTCATGGCAGTGAACACCAGGGACCAAGCAGAGCAAACCAAGGGATTGTCATCCACTGCAGAGCAAAGACCCTGGGTGCTGCTAGCTGCACTGTAGGCTGTTGCTAAATGCTGCACTGCCCTTGAGTGAGGAGTTTGCTCAATGTGTAGATGATTAGGACATCTCTAGGGTAGATTCAAAGAGATATAGGTGTTATGACACAACAACAGACAGTTTTCAGTCTTGGGCTGGGCTGGGCAGGAAGCGCTTGGATCTAGTTTAGCAGAACTGACTGGTAAAGCCCCTACGCAGAAAGCACCATTGTGTGGCCCCTTTTTGGGGAGCTGTCCTGTGTGGCCTCTTCTCCTACCCTGGCTTCCGGAAGTCCTGCCCTGGCATTGCCCTATGGCTAGGTGCCATTGCCCTTGGGTCTGCGTACCCCAATATTTGCTGGCTTGCCTTTTCCATGCAGTAGAGGGGACGCCTTCAGTGTATGCTGGTGACATGCCCCACATAATTCTGGATGTTTCTAGCCTGCTCCTGACTGCATTGCTTTGGTCTGTTCTCTGCTTGTGTACAGGCACATGGGGATTTTCCAGCTAAAAATATATGCCCCTTCCCTCTTGCGTTCCCTTTCATTGGGTTTAAATGGTGCCAGGTAAAGCTTAAGGGTTTTAACTGAGCAAAACAAAAACGATGGTGAAATCAAGCCATAGGTATACAAGGTGAGACCGACTGCGTGTTTCCTACAGATACCCGAGGGCAAAGTTTTGCTTCTTATTCACTTTGGCTGTTCCAGGATGCCTCCCAGCTCACACACATTCCAGCCCGGGCCTTTACGGCAGCACTAAACGATGACTCTTGGTCGCTAGTGACATTTTCCTCTCTCCTGTCCACATAGTTTTTACCCTTCAATTCCAACCACCATTTCCTGGCTTATTTTCCACTTGGAAGCAGTTCTCTGCCTCCCCTTGCTGTGTCTGACCAATGTGTCTCTGCTTCTTCCACTCCCTCCAGCTCTAAAGCTCAGCCCTTTCTCCCACATCTCGCAAAAGCTGCATTCTCCTTTCTGCAGGGACGAGCTCCTTTCCCGGCCTCTCCTACACGGCCACATCGGCCGCGCACTTTCCAAACCTCTTCCTTCCGTGCTTTTTTCTTCGGCTGGGCTCCTTTCTCCAGCTCCCCCCTGCCACCTCCCCTTCTCTCCGGGAAAAACCAGCGCTCGCTCTGCCTCCAGCCTTGGGACACCCACTTCCTCCTCCATGAGCGGCCACAGCAGCTTCCTCTGACCGCGGCTGTCCCAGACACTCTGGCTCCATGGCACACCCTCCACATGCACAAAAACACTACACCAGGGCTTTGCTTTCTTCTTCAAAATTTCAACTCAGCCCGAGCAGCCACACCGCTGAGGAAACATCTGCAGTACATGGTGCCCACTGTGCCGCCGCCAGCATGGGCACCTCGACCAGCTCTGCCAGCCATCGTGACCCACTGCCACGGGTGCCACTGGGGACTGCAGCATTCACTCAAGTCCTCAGCCATCTATATATCCTGCAGGACTGTTCCAACAGTCCAAAAGAGGTCGATTACTTGCAAACCACAGCTGCTGTTTTGTTACAGAGCAAATGTCCTGTGGTTTGCATAGGGCATCAAGGTGTTAAGTGGATCCGTCCACTTTTTAAAGACAGATTTTTTAAGAAAAGCATCCTTCTAGGGTGGAAGTTTGTGTAGGACCTGAGGAGTGCTCAGCTGGGGTTAGTGCCCGTGGAGAAGCGTGGCCCACGGAGGTGCAGCTCTCCTGGGGGAGCCCTGTTTGCTCAGCTGCCCTCCCAGGTGCCGTGACTCAGCCTCCCGCACTGTCAGCTTGTGTAACAGAGGGCAAAGCCCTCCCTGCGAGCTGCTCCTGTTGGAGCTTGCTTGAAGGTAGGCTGCTCTGTGTGTGCAGCCACCCTGGGCAAAGCTGCCAGAGACAGAGAGGGGACCTGGCCTCACCACTGCCGCACACGGAGGGGCTGCTAATGCCAGAGAAGTCTGCACTGTGCCCGCAGCCTGTGCACGGTCTGTGCAGATGCCCTCGTGAGACTGCTGGCAAATGGATAACCAGACTCCTGCACAGCTCTTGCCTTTGATGCTGCCAGCTCTCAGACAGCTGTCTATTTTCAGGTCTCATGAACTCAGCAGGCTTGGAACAAGCTGCAGCTTGGCAGAGACATCCGAAGAAAATCCAGATGTTGCAGGAAGTGCTGTCAGGCTGGGTCAATTTAGGACTAATTCAGTACTGGTAGGGACCATGGTGCTGCCACCTTCAGCCTCCCAAACAGAAAGCTACTTTTAATCTCCTGCTGGCTTGTGGCCACTAGAACCACCATGATCTCCCATTCCCAGATCTTGGAGTCTGAGTGTCATTGGTCAAGCCCAGTTTTAACTTATTTGATTTTCTGCTGTGATTTAAACCAGAGAAGTTTTGTTCATTTCCTCCTTTCTAGGCAACGGTTGTGTAACACTCCTGGCTTGGGATAGCTGCAGTGTTCCAGTCCAAAGCAGCTGTGCTGCAGCAGTGAATTTTGGTGATCCATAATACTTTACATAAAGTGTTTGTCATCTGTCTGGACACCCTTCAGTCTGGGGGGAACTCTATGATGATAATTAATTAAATGCCTTGACCTCATTTGGATATTTTACTGGGGAACATGTGCAGAACTTGGCTAGCAAGAGGGGTGGATAGTCAGCCTGTTCTTTACATTTCTGTTTGCTTAAACTCCGTATGTTCTGACAAATGCTATCTGGAAAGCCTGGCACAGCTGCAAGCTCTTCATCTCAAGAAAACCCTGGGTCTACCTACATGATGGGAGACTGCTTTGGGAAGCGGTGCCAATTGTGTCAAGAGATGCTGTCTATGCAGTGAAGTGACAAGAAAACTCTAGTCCATTCACAGAGGGACGGAGGGTGGAGAGACATGCTATCAGGAGAGCAATCTTGCATCTGTTACAAGCGTGGCTTGTGCTAGGGCAGCAAGAGGACATAAAGACACTGGAGGCTATAAAGGAATATCAGTGAAGTGAGGCTCCAGCTGGAAAATGAGCTTTGTGGATTGAGAACCAAGATGCATTTTGCTTGTCAGACAGCAGGCTGAGAAGTGACTTAATCACTGCGGGTGGCTGATTCCACCCAGAAGAGGTCTGACAGAGGGGAACTGGTGAGGCTTTTCAGTCTTGCTAGTGAAGGTGCAACATGATCAAACAACATGAAGCCTGGAAAATGCAGCCTTGCAGTAAGGAGTCCACTGTCATCTCACCTTCCCACTTCGTTGTAGCAAGAAAGGATGTTTTTCAGAATGATGAGCTTTGATCCAGCTACTGAGAATATTCCTCAGTGAAGTACGTGCAACAGGGCAAGACCACATGTTGTGGAGGGTACTCCTCCCTCTGAATCCAGCTCCTGTTCTCCCTCTTCCTAGATGTTATAGAGAACGAGGCCAGCTGCAATTGTCCTCAGTGTGATCATCACATAAGTGGCTCTGTCTTTAGAATATGAGAGCAGTACCAGCTTGTGGATTCTACAGTAGATGCATCCTAAGAGCATATTTTTTGTTCATTTGCCACCTCCTTCTGAAGGCTCAGGATGCTTACAGTTCCCAATATGACAGCAAAAGGGACAGATCTGCACATCAAAGTGTTCCTGAAAATACTCTTCTGTCTGGCTGACACCTGACTGGTTGAACTTGCTGGCATACCTCACATGCTCTAAGTGCACACAGTGGTTCTCCAGAGCCTGAGAGAAATGGTATGAAATGCATGTGTGTCTGCAGAGGCTTGGCTGACTCAGGCAGGAGTTCCCAGAAGCAGCCAGGGAAAGGATGCAGCACTTATTCAATGTTCAGGTGTCATTTCCCCAGGACAGAGTGCTGCCATAGGCAGTGAGCTGGCAGGTTGCAGTCAGTCACACTCACCAAAGCAGGGTGCAGAGAGAGAGGGTTGTGTTTCAGCAGTTCTCTCTTGTGGACTTGGTTTGAGCAACCAGTCCCCCAGGGGAGCTGGACTTCGTGGCATGTTTGGAAAGCAAGCAGGCGCTTTTGCCAGCAGCTGAGGGCTAAGGGAAAAGGTCTCTGGCAAAGGACTAGACTAAACTAGAATAGAATAGGATATTTTGTGTTGGAAGTGACCTAAAACAATAATCTAGTCCAACTGCCTGACCACTTCAGGGCTGACCAAAAGTTAAAGCATGCTATTCATTGGCCTAATGCCCCTTAAACACTGACAGGTATGGGGTATTGATCACTTCTCAAGAAAGTCTGTTACAGATCAACCTCTCAGTAAGGAAATGTTTCCTAATGTCATGTCTGAACCTCCCCTGGTGCAGCTTTGAACCGTTCCCACCATGGAGAAGAGATCAGCACCTCCCTCTCCACTTCCCTTCCTCAGGAAGCTGTAAAGAGCAATGAAGACACCCCTCAGCCTCCTTTTCTTCAAACTAGACAAGCCCAAAGTCCTCAGCCAGTCCTCATAGGACATTCCTTCCAGCCCTTTCACCACCTTTGTTGGCCTCCTCCAGATGCATTTGAGTACCTTTACATCCCTCTTAAATTGTGGGGCCCAGAACTGCACACAGCGCTCAAAGTGAGGCTGCACCAATGCTAAGTACAGTAGGATAATCACCTCTATTGACTGACTAATTGCTTGTTGGGAACAGGCTAAGGTGCTACCATTCCCTCACTCTTGTAAGATGAGGACACAAGAGAGGGGCATTGTCTCTGAAAGATGTGGTGAGAATATGTGTTTGCAGACATACATGACACCAAATCACCTTCTGAGACTTTATAACAGCAAGAAAAGGACACATAAATGGGGAACACAGAAGAATTATGTTAATTTTATATAATGTCTGGGAGCTACTAACAGTTACTAATGAGGAAGTTATACACTGTCACTCTCAACTTTTATTCAGTATAACACTGACAAATCCTGTCCAGAAGGATCGTGGACTGTGCTTGAGCAATAAGTGGAAGTGCAACAAGAAAAGTTGTGCAACAGTTGTACATGGCAATGTTGTCACATCCCCTTTTGACTCTTGACTCTAACTTGCTGAGGGTCAAAACTGTGTCTGAGGTTCAAAACTGTTTTTTCCTTGGAGCAGAGAGCAAGGACCTGCATGTTTTGCCTTCCTCCGCAGTAGTGAGTTGGTGGTTGGTTGCTGGTATCATGGAGGCACAACTCAAGCAAGCTCTTTTCTGCCACTGACGAGGCATCATACAACAGCAGGATTGGTCTGTCCCATCCCCAAACGTTTGACTGAGACCCTATAGTCTTAAGAGGACCAAGATACTTTGCCTAACCAAGTCACTGGACCCAGCACTTGAGTGAAATCTGAGGGTTGTGATTGCCCAACCAGGTAAGACAGACAACTAATGGTCTCTCCTGACTACTGGCTGCATCATGCATGGGGTTCGTGTTGCTCTGTGTGGTGTGCTGTGGGGCCTGGAGTGTGGTCACTTCTGGGGTGTGTGGAGAGACACCCAGGGCTGGACCATTCAGAGGTGGCACAGCCAAGGGGACAGGTCCCCAGGATGGAGGCTGTGGGAAGGCTCATCATGAGAAGGTGCTGGGTGCAGCTGGAGCGAGTTCCCTGACATGCCTGCAGGAGGGCTCCTGAGAGTCCTGTGCTTGAACATCTCACCTGAGGTTTCCCCTGGGTGAGCACGACCAGGTTTCAGAGCACTTCTCACACCGCTCCAGTGCTCACAATTCTGCAGAGCGTGCAATGTACTCTCCCCATGTCCAGCTCCTACCAACATCTGCAGAGATTTTCATGCACTTCCTTTTCCCCATACTGCCTCTCCCTTCTGTCTCCTCTACCTCACTGCAACCACAGACCCATCCTCATCACCCAGCTCCTGCAACAAGCCCAGCTGAGCTGCTCTGGAAGAGAAGCAGCTCCTCAGGGGCAGCTCTGGATGTTCAGTAGCTCCCGCCTCAGACATTAGCATGACTGCTGATGTGCATCACTCACAGAGCACTGCTCACAAGGGAAACTTCTCCTTGGCTCCACTTTATTCCTAGTCACAACAATTATGCAGCTGCTTTTTGGCCTTCCTTTGTCCTAAGCTGTTGTGCCTCAAGTGAACGCTTATTAGAACTTCCTTCTCCAAAAAGGACTGACTGCAAAATAAGCCAAGGGTCATTTCCCTTCCCTTGTGACCAGGAGATGTCCTGGCTTTTAAATCAGGCTCCATAAATTTTAAGCTTTAGCATCTCCTGTGTTTCACCTACATAGGCGTGGAGATTGCCCCAGACAGAGTAAGAAAAAGAAACTCCTCCTGGTTTGACAATACATTTCTTGGGAAGTGTTTTTAAGGCATCTGAGACAAATGACAGCACAGCCCAGGGGAAAAAAAAAACACGTCATTAATAAACCAACCGTGTGAAATCATGTGGAAGAAGGAAGTGACCATTTTCTATTCCTTGTATCATCTTTACTTGCATTTCATCCTGCAGGGCTGGGCATCAGCAAGTGGAGTTGCTAAACGTCAGCCAGCAAAAAATTCTGCCAGTAAATAAAATGCTGGTATTGAAAATCCACACAAATAGACTGCTACGTGTGATGAATGTGAAGTTTTAGACTGAAAACACTGCTGGTATCTGCAGTGCTCACTACAAGCTTGGTAACAAGGATTCGGTCCTTGAAGCTTGAAACTTTTACATGTCCATAAAAATCTCAAGTTCCCCAGCACATAAACTGCCTTCTCTGCACCTTCTCTAACCCATGCTGATCATTTTTTTTCTGCAAGAGATTTCAGTGGATAAAGCTACTGGAGAACAAGGTGGCCCTAACAAGTGGTATCAGGAGTAGTGGGGTGATGTGGCAGGGAAGTCAAGAGCTGCAATGAGTGGCTGCTTTCAGTGGTGAGCATGATATTAATACCTCCACACGTTCTGGTCCTTCGATGGAGTATCCCTCTAACCCCTGTGTTTACAGCCTGAGAGCAGAAACGAGGGCTGCATCACGTTGTTCCTCGCTGCCCCTTCCCTTCCAGGGTGAGGGTCAGCACTGGTAGCAAGAGATAAGTGCTCCCAAGGCAAATGCCCTCACTGAGGCACCACACCTGTCCCAGAAACCACCAGAGGTCCTGTCTCAGCTCAGCACCTGGTTACAGGCAATAGTTTCTCCATGTCCCCTCACTAACAAGTTCCACAGATGCTAGCACTAGTTTTGCTTTTCCCCAGCAAGCCCATACTTTCTCTTGGGCCTCAGTCTTAATTTCTTGTTCTACAGACACAATGGTGGTGATGTTACAAGTTACATGTTCAAGAGGGCCCAGTGAAGTCCAGCTTCTCTCAATCTGTAAGCTGCGGAGTTAGATTCTCACACAACCCAGAGCTGTTATACAACCCATCTCCCCCAGAGAAGCAGCTTGTGGGTAGGAGACAAATCTGTGCCCAGGGCTCTTTCACACCATCCCAGGAGTGGACATCCTGCACCACTGTGGCAGGACAGTAGCCTGACAGTTTCATCATCAGGCAGGAATTAGACCACCAAAGTCCCTTCCTCAGGTGTAACTCACAAGGTAGGTAGGTGGGATGGTTCTGACATAGGAGCCACACGTGAGCACAAGCTGTGTGTGGCATACAAGCGCACTTCTGCCTGAAAATCTAATCGCTCAGGGCTTGGAGCAACCTATGCGTGGAGGAAACCTGTTGTCATCTTCTCTGGCAGCTGACAGGGCTCTGGGTGAGGCTGTGCTACAGAGAGAGGGAAAAGGCAGGGAATCAGAAGAATATTACTTCTTGATTTCTTTGCTGCAATTAAGAAAGGCTTGTGTTTTTCGTTTTCACGTGCTACAACTCCCACCAGCTGCATGCACCCACCCACAGCATGTGTGCCGTGTTTTCATTACAGCTGTAGCCTCAGGTAGCGTGGAACTGGGGCCAAGCATACATTAGTCAAATGAGAAGAAATACCGTCTGACGGGTCTGGACGGTGCTGTGGGCACAGCATATTTGGCAAGACTGCTTCCTCACAATCCAGCCCAGAGACATTCCCTGATCCTATCTGAACAGGGACTGAACTTGCAAAACGAGTCCCAGCTTGCGAGCTGTGAGTCAGGGGTGTCTTAAACACTGCCTCAGCATCCAACACTAACAAGCTCTTCTTCTCTTGTTCATCCTGCTTAAATAAATGCAGCAAGCCCTCAGGTTAACAGAGCAGCCTTGAGGGCTGCACGGTGTAAGTCTCGTTTTTTATAGCCTTCAGCATGTGTCCCTTTGTAGTTGGACATTTTTGACCCATTATTCTCCTCTTCTCTGGCTCAGCTAACATGACCCTGACATCTGCTGGAGGGACAAC